>NC_082385.1:8431016-8471016 GCF_031168955.1 Gadus macrocephalus
CAGGGGCTATTCGTTTGGATGGAAACGTTTATGGGAATTAACTGGACTAACCACCTACAAAAACAATTACGCGTACAAATTGTACCTTTGGTGAAAGTGGCAAAACAGAAAGCAGCTGTCCTGAAATCAAAACCAGTTCAAAGATTTTTTCCCCGGCCAACGGGACTCCCTTTGTAGAGCCGCCCGAGAGAAACATTGGGAAACATTCACCTTGATAATATGTTCCAAGGAGGTGTTCCTTGAGGTTGTCAACAAGCTCTCCCTTAATTAAAAGCTGTGGTCGCTCCATAATGAGATGGAGTGACTTTCAATGAACAGAAGAAAATGTTTCTTCACTGGTACGTCGTCATCACATTTTTCACCTATTCTCTTTGCAGTCGCACAGACAAATAAGAAATTGTGTTTACTTAGCACCACTTTCTCTATCGCTTTTGAATTGTTAAAAAAACCGATTTGAAAATAGTGTCACAGGGTTGCCTTGATGACTCATACATCCCCGGGTATTTTTTTACTCTCCGAAACCATTTGGGTTTTGGAGGCGAAAAAAGGCAACAAACCCACCATTTTAACAAAGGCGATACAGTGAAAAAGTGACATAGTGCAGAAAACAGCCCCCCCCCCCCTCTTCTAGAAACATCATTGTTCATATGTGGTAACATCAGGTCACTCAAAACAGTATAGGCGATTCCTCATTATTTCCATGACAAAACTAAAACAGGTCCCATGCACAGCTGGGAGCAATATAACTTTTGAATCACAAGGAGACGCATAGCAGGGTGTGCGAGGCCTCCGCTTGTGCACCACAAGCCTTTTCATCCCCGGCTATGATTTACTCTCCACGCCAACAACAACACTGAATAATTGCAGGGACAGATTTCATTTTCCGAATGAACAACGCCGATGTAATTTGTCCTCCAGAGCGTCTAATTTCAGCAAGGCTATGTTTGGCTTTATGAGAAATCTTCCCATGAGATTATTTGAGCATGCTGTAAGGCCTCCGCAGCTAAGCCTGATTCTCTCCCACCAACCCCCCCACCCACCACCACCAACACCACCACCCTCGGCAGCTGGACACCTGGCTCCAATTAGGGAGTAGGGAACACCGTATAAGATGGAGCACAGTGGCCGTGAACGGCTGATCTTTTTTTGGAATCGCTTGTTTAACGTTACTGCGTTAAACACGCAGCTGACTCGTCGGTGGAATCCATTTACGGTTCAGTAACTACGACAAATGATAAAAAAAAAGAAGAAGATTCCAATGAACTTGGGATGAGTTCCAGATCAACTCTGCCTAAAAGTGTAGATGCTTTCAAAGTAGGCTGGGGATATAAACCGGTCCGATCTCGGGTGCATTTTGAGTTTTTAATGTTTACGACATTTGAACGTTTAATAACACAATTTCTGATGAATGGCTGCTATTCTATTTTGAATTGCTGAAACAAATAAGGACTTTGGCCAGCACTTCTGCTCAACTCTTCTGGATGATAAGAACCGTCCTTGGTGCGACCGTGATCTCCCACCTGACTCTCTTTTCGTTTATGCGCGAGAAAGATAGTGATGAATTTGTTTTGAAAAGGTACAAAATAACCTTCATGGTAATGACGAATGGTGCAAGCGACCTAAAGTTTTGGTCGTAGAAGGACATATAAAAACAAATAAATGTTTTTTGCAGGTTTTAACACAACGTTTGAAAGTGTCGAGTCCTCACACTTGGATTGCATCCTAGGTATTCATTTTCACTAGTAAGAACGAGGACTACGTTTCGATCGGATTCAAATCTTCGTCACAATTGATCTTTATAATGTGATCTTAATGTTGACATTGTTGTTATTAGTGAATTAAAATACCTTGGGAGCGATATACAGTGGGCAGAACACTGAAGCCGTGTTGTTTAATTTTCTCCTTCTAAGATATAGCACCACCAGATGGCTCAATACAGTACAGAGAGGTTTGTTTCCAACAACCTTCACAAGGCGAGTGAGGAGCGGGTGGACCCTATCTGACAGGAAGAAACTGGACTCAGGAAGGGAAGGATGAGGAAACACACAAAGAGTGCATAGATTAATTACACACAGACATATTAGTTATCTCACACACACACACACACACACACACACACACACACACACACACACACACACACACACACACACACACACACACACACACACACACACACACACACACACACACACACACACACGTTGCATTCTTGTAACGATAAAAATGTCTACGTTCATCTCCTTTATGGTTCCTACAAAGTCCTATATTAGTGACATCTACCGCAATTCAAAGATTTCCTACCCAAATACCACATCTACATTTTGATGTCCAATGGCAGTGAGATAGTATGAATATGTGTATGTGTATGTGTATGTGTATGTGTATGTGTGTGTGTGTGTGTGTGTGTGTGTGTGGCAGTGAGATAGTATGAATGTCAAAGGGGTCATGGTTAAAGCCGAAAATGAAACACCATTAGGTATTACGAAAGGGGCCTCGTATATTTGTCCTCAACGTGAAGGGAAGGTGGTGCAGTATGAGAACTGTTGTCCCAATAGCCGCCGTCATGACATCACAACTAGGCCAGTTCTCTCCCTCTCTGTCCCTTGGGCTACTGCTTCGGCCAACAGTTCCCTCAGCCAAACATAGCTCTGCAGTGGCTCCCATTTGCAATATTGTACATTCTGATGTGGGACTTTAGGAAACAATGCAAAGCTTTTAGAAGCTTCTGTTACAGGGGTATCCTGTTGCCTTATTCGCCAATGCACCAGCCATCCGCAAGTGGTACAGATCGATTCAAAATCAGAAGCCATTTCTATCTATCCATGAGGTCAATACAGGAAACACAGAAGTCAATTGTGTCAAAGAGGCCAAGCATCTGTCCCGACACGGAGCTTCATAAAAAGATGCATTTAGCACATTAAGGCTTCTGTGCACTCTGAACAAAGCATTTCTTGTTCCTTTAGCGTTTAAACACAGGATGCCTTACATGACCCTCGCTCGCTCTCTCTCGCTCTGACTACTTCCATTTTTTTCATCATTTCCTGTCTTTACTGCCAGATTCCTAAGGCAGCGCAATCCCAGCATGAAATCAATTAAGGCTTGAATCCAGCAATATAAAAGGCCCCCCGACCTTATGAAATGCATTCATTTCTGGTTCATCTGGGCACTCCGCTACTGACTGAAAAGTCTATTTAATCCGTCAATTTGTCTCAGTATGACAGAAGTATACCTGTATCTAGAACTTACCTCATGCATTCATCTCCATCTGTGTCGGTTATTTTAGTTTACAGCCGTATGTGTGCAGCTATAAGCAATGATGGATAGTCTTTTTGCAAAATATATTTCTGCAGTATCATGGCGGGCTATCTCGCGCCGCAAGCCTGTGAAACAAGTTTAGCAGCTTCATGCCAGAACACATCACGGCATGTAAAGGAAAGGACAATGCAGGCCAAGTTCAACCAAAGAGGACTAAAGAGTCTTGTTACAAGATCAACACAGGGCTTTAGAGCCCCTGAAGAATTTGTGAAAATGACCCAGAGTGTTGAGTCCATCAGAAGTTTGGAAATCTTCAGTTCTGCTGCAGCCACTGATTCAACCATTTTATAGATTGAAACCAATGACGATAGAGTCAAATTCAGACCAAGAGCCAAATGTCAATTAGACTAACAGACAACGTTAGAATGCCCTCGATTACCTATCCCTTTCGGGCTTAAAGATGTAGAAACCTGGGATAGGGAATACATTGGACAACATGCTATTCCTTCGACATAAAAGGAAGGCAGAATATCAAAGAACAAAATATATGAAATCTGCTAATAATTGCAATTAACTATTCTAATTGCAATAACATTTACAATTATTTGTATCCATTTGTTCCCTCTTTACACAACCTTGTCTTTCTATAGTGAAGCTATTCTAATGCGTTTATAGCCTTCCTGCACAGGTCTAAGCATTGCTTGGATTTATTTGCATAAACAATTGTGTATTAAAATAGGATTTGGTCTATCCTGTTGAGTGACATATGTTTGTCAAGAATGTTCCTTTTTAAATAAATCATTTTGATAAATACATCAACAGATTGAATCGACCGTAATGTTTTACATAAAATGTTATCAAATTACAAAAAAAACATTCATTATGTACGGGAGAGGAGTTGTGGTTTCCCAGGGTCATTTAAGAAGATCATTTTTCAACTAAATTAATACAAATAATAACTTAATTCCATACACAGGTTGTTTTCTTTTTGTTAAGTTGTATTATTATTATTTCTCCTATAGCCACCACACAAAGTATTTGGGAGAGAAAAATGTACCCCCCCCATATGATTTCTGATTTAGTGTTTTCAAAACAATAAACTCTCTGCACACACTCACGCACGCACCCACGCGCGCGCACACACACACACACACACACACACACACACACACACACACACACACACACACACACACACACACACACACACACACACACACACACACACACACACACACACACACACACACACACACACACACAACTCAGAACAATGAAAAGACTATAGCTGGTCCCTGTGGTAGTTTTTGGTCTCTGTCAGATTTCCCCGGCTGGTTGGGTTTAGTGTTGTTCATTCTATCCTCATAAACAAGGCCTAACTGAGGTCAGCAACTACACGTGAAACAGCCAATGTCATCAAGCATATGGGAACCTACATAGCAATATTCCATACAAGCAAGCTATATACTGATATAGCGTAATACATATTATATAACCGAAGAGAGAAATCCTTTTTCCGTGTTTCCTCCTCCAAATTCCAACTTTTAGGTGTTCATGACGTGTGCAAGTCAATATTTGGCTGTTTTTATTATTGAACAGCCTCCTTGGAATCCCTTTAGGAGGCTAATTATATTTAAAATAGAGCAGTAGTGCACCATTTACCACCATTTACTTCAGTTAAATAAGTGCACATTGTAAATAATGTAATTTAGAAAGCTCAAACTATTGAATCTGTGTTTAACATTTCAGGAGGAACTGAGAGGCCTGAACTCGTCCATTGTTTTAGAGAGTGAAAGAAGAGATCATCAAGAAAAAAGCTCTTGTGACATGCATTGCACTGCATGTGTCCCTGCCTGGCATGAGACTTTGTTCTGAGCAGGATAGAAGTTAATGACGTGAAACAAAATATGGCATATCGCTGAACTCCAGTCAAACTGATAAATGAGCCTTGGTTTTAAGGTGACAGACTTACTATGGTTCATTTGCACAAAAATCGAATTCATACCCTGCAGGGTTGTGTTCTAAAACAGCAGACTGAACCGCAATTTGAATATTCATAATATGTGATCCATATGTTAAACTATGCTTTGAAAGGGTAGGCAATTGGAGAAAAGAAAACATTTGTTTTAAATATGTGATGCTATTGTACGATTATTACATAGACTAAGGGTCTGTAAGCATTTACTAATGTTAAATCTGAACTGATATTATCAGCAAGAGCTCAACTTTAACCGCGTTTATTCAATCAATTTAAGAAGACTATGAACTACTATAATACTTTACAGTTGCATTGTTTTACATTGTACCTAATGCTTAATATGAAATTACTTCTGGTCGTTTCTTACGTCCAGTCTGAGGGTGAAGATTTTAAAGGTAGACGTCCTAATGGAACAATCAGACACCAATTAAAAGACACAATTCGAGACTGGACAAATCGGATCCCACATTTTTCAAAGTAGTCCTCCAACGTTAAAAGTGAATTACAGGCCTTGGATGAAAAAAAAGTTAGCCTACTATTCCATCACTGGACGGTCGTTATGTCTCACTTAGTTGGTCCATCCAACAGAAATGGTTTCCAAGTGTTCGATTTGGACCCAAGTGCGGCCAAGATGAAACGCATGCGTTCTACTCACCGAAATATTGACGTTAATAAGCTTCTGTACAAACGTGCTGTGCTATTAAGGATCCGTCCGCTCTTTCGATCTAACATAAGACGCCCGTCAGTGCAGTTTGAAAAGTTGAAGCCCCCTATGATCTGAAGACATGCCGCAGTTCAGGAGGTTCACACCGAGCGAACGCTACGTTACCTGGCCGATTCGAAGAAGTTCGGGAGTATCTTCGTTCCTCCAAGTTTTTTCTCCGGATTCAAATGGACCTCGGCGCGAGTGTGGTCGTTTTGAGGCGCTACCGTCTTCTTGGTCCCATTCCGTAAACCCTAATGGTATTCAGTATGTAGTTTAGTTTAGGCCTACAAATGAATGGGAGCTAGTACATAGCGTTATGGGGAAAGTAAAGGCATCGCCAAGTCCCAGGCTCACACGGAATGCATATTTAAATGAGTCGATTGTGACGTAGAATACGGACCGCCCCCTTACGGCTGTGGTTTAATGGAAAAGTGGGCGTGGTACGTGTCAGAATGATGGATAGCTATGTTAGAAACATTTGCTTTGCCTAATGAATAGGTGTTTATGTAACCCTAGCACTGTTAAGCACTGTGAAGAAAATAATCAACTTCCTCAGCATGACAAATATTGTCCCTATTGTGGTTGAGCTAAGCTTTATTTGTCTTTAATAGTTTGGTCAATTGATTCATGTTAAACCAACAAAATGTATTGAGCTACTGTGGGTCCACTGTGTGCAGAATAAATCAGGCTGTTTAATTTGGCACACACTCAAGTGATGAATGTCATCGCTGCGCATCTTGCCTTGGGTCTGGAATAAAACGTCTTTCATTCCAATACAATGGCTCACAGTTCAGTTAAAAGTGTAACGGGTGACATGGTCTAACTTCTATGGAAGTTACACCATGTAATTATTTCCGAGATTATAACATATATATTCAGGATAAAACACGTTGTTCTTCAAGTAAGCCCAAGAGCTCGTGATCAAGTTTCTATGAGGTTATTGCAGGCAATATGAAATGTTTGATTGGAAATTCCTGCCAAAAACCCTTTTGCTGTTTATCAATACCAATCCACGGTTCTTTCACTGACAGAAAAACGTGGAGGTATTTGCTGCGAGGAAAATGGAACAGTTGTAGACTTGTCTTACTTACCAAGTCTTTTTTTATTCTTCCTGGAACAAACTGTGATTTATACAAGTAAGCTTAAGCAAATTTCCCATAAAACACCGTTATAAACAGGCTTTTCATTTATAGTCCTATGTCAAATTTTAGGTGTGGGGGTAAACATTAAGTAGGCTTTTGCTTTTACGCTAAAGGAAATTTCACAAGAGCAGAAAAATAATCACATCTGAGATCAGTGTCAACGGCTTTAATCAGGTGCTTATTTATAGTCTACCCCTGCTGGCTCTTGTGGTCTTCCAACTAAACCCGTATCCTGTTTGCTGGCTACGCATGGCTTGCAGAGGCGAGAACAACTAAAACCTAATTGTATTGTCTCGCAAGTGAGCTCTGGAGGTTAAAAAACGTGGGAGCTGGCTGGTATACCTTGCTATAACCAGCTAACAAAACTACTACTTTAAACACTACTTTAAATTATAATCAACTCGGTTGATGAAATATAATCGTTGGTTTATGAATTTTACAAAACTTTGGAAAGTGTGACATCTGCTGGACAAATTACTTCACAACGTCCACTGACAATATAGGCCTACGCATATGTTTGAAATGTGTAGCTTTGCAATCATGTTGCTTCTGCTTGATAATAAATTTCCATCCCTTAACTGAGGATTTCCAAGTTAAGACCATTCACATCATATTCATAATAATTTTTTTGGGAAAATGCAGGTCTAAAAATACTTTCAGGACAACTTTAATTCCAGTAGTGATCCAATTATTCCCAAATAATTTGTAATGTTACAAATGGCTAAGAGTTCGGTAAAATTTGTGCTTTAATACAATGATCAATATAATGTTATTTCTATAACGTATTTAACCAAATTATAATCTGAAAATTACAGTGAAGACATAGTGGACTTTCCTCTCCCCTTGTTCAAGTTACAAAGGTCAAAATGTCATGGGATGGACATGCGTTGGGACAACACTCTCTGATTCTAGAAACAACACATGTTTCCTGTGACACATGCAAATAATTTGGGAGTGCTTAACATGTTATAAACATATCCCATATTATACATTCGACTTGTTTAGACGTGTTTTATTTCATTCAAATCGGTAAAAAGTGTGAATGCTAGATTTATAGCTGATTTTGAGATGTGTATTAACTTTTTGTCATTTTCTTGATAAGACATTTGGTGATACATCCCGCATGGTTATTTGATGTTTTGAGATCACTTTAAAAACTACATGTTTCTATTTCCTGGTTTCCATCTTCACCACAAGGTCACTGGTTTAGATGCGCAATGGATTGTGGTTTATGAAGTTCTGTGGGGCAGAAATAGTGACTAAATCAATTTCCAAACTCTTGTTTAATTTAGTGTTTACTTTATGGGCAACTGAACAATTCATTTGGGTTTCCAGAATATCGTAATTGGTCGTCTTTTTTTTTTTTTTTTTATCTTTAGAGGGAACCGTATTGGTATTTATAAAAGTTAAACCATCTTGGTGGTTCATTAATGTATGAGGTTGAAATTATGATGTTTTGGTATTGGATTATAAATGGACAAATGAGTTAGGGTTTGAGGTTATTGGGTGGATCTGGAAGTCCGATGTCATCGAGGCTCATTAAGGTTGTGCTCCGCCCACTAGGCCAAGTTACATGTTTTCAGGGACAAGAAGAAGAAGGAGCTGATGTTTACCATTTTAACTTGGTTAAATCAACCGTTCATATTTTATTCTTTATTCAACTGAGTTCGCCAACACTAAGGTTTACACGGTGAGTAACAGCGTTTTAACGCCATACCCGTTACAGAGTTGCTCTTATTTGGCTGTTATATATGACTAGGCAAACTGAAATGAAGAGCTTTCGATCAATAACATTACTTTTAGCTCGTTTGTTGTTATCGTGAAGCCTGTAATCACAGCTGTCGTATCACCATTTTCTTGACAATCCAACGACACTTGGAAACTGTACATCAACACGGAGGGGAATGCTAGCGTTAGCATGGATGTGTAAATCACTAATCCTGAAAAGCCAGAAAAACATATCAACGTTAACTTGTTTCACATCAGGAGAAGCACTCTAACATAACTATTGAATGTCACTTCCGAATGGGTCTTATATTCACATATTAACATCCGTTAATATGCACGACTTTGGTACTATCTACATCTAGCCTCACCTTGAGCAATACGCATCTCGTTCCTGTGTTTTATTATGATGATGAATACTGTTATCGTTGTTCATCAGTATTCTTTGTCGATTCGTAGTATCCGAGAAGTGTCTCCAGCCAACTGAGAGAAGTCACTGGTGAAGCACTTGTGTTGAGGAGGGGCGGGAGGGGAGAAAGAAGACCGAGAAGAAGCAGAGGATATCTCTTCCATAATGCCGTTGTTTTTCAAAAAGAGGAAACCCAGTGACGAGTCCAAGAGACGTCTTGAGTATCAGCTGTGTCTGGTAAAAAACAACAATATTTATGTTTTTGTCTAGCCTCTGCACTGTAGTAGCCATAAACAAAGGTATGAGGTCATAAGCCCTACCCATGATGCTGCAAATGGGGTTGCATAATAATCATGTTATTATTCCCTAAATTACTTGTCTGTGTGTTTTATGTTTGTGTCTCAAATTAAAATAGAAAATTTCTCCTCCAAACTTCCCATTAATATTGTTTGGTTATAGCAAAAGGTTTATGTTTTGCAGTCCAAGGAGGCCGGTGCGGATGATATACTGGACATCTCAGGGTGTGAGCTTTCCGAGGTGGGTGGCAATGAGCTTATGATGCTGCATCTTAGTTGTCTACTCAAACCACCAACATAAATTAGTCTCTGAAATCAATCATATTATTTGTGTACCAGACCCTTTTGAATAATTTGTTTGTATTGAACTGCCATCGCGTTACAGCATTACGTAATGGAGGAAATTTGAGTCCTTATGTATTGTTGCAAAACAGTGATGCAGCAATAAAGCTGATATTCAGAGTTTGAATATTCAAGTTGATGGAATCTCACATGATAAAATGAAGACACACCACACTTTTTGAAATCCTGGGCACAGCTCTACCTTATTAAGTAATCTGTATGTTGCAAAATATTGCAATAATGTACTGTTGAATAGGAGTTCGGGACATACAACAACTCTAACTTGATGATTGACATAGCTATATACTCCAGTATGACTCATTCATTGTAAGATAGATAGATGGGGTCATTGTACGAGTCATTGTTTCATTTCAGAAACAATGACCATTACACCTTTTGTTACATGTATTGTTGTTCTTTTCTTAGAATGTGAATGATAATATTGTTTATTTGCCTTAAAGGACAATTACGGTGTTTTGAACATTGAGCCCCATTTCTGGTTTGTCTAGGATGAAATAGAGTGGTTAACACCGAATTTATTTATTATTTTGGTCCTGTCTCGAGTATTTGGCTAATTTCGAATTGCCCCTGCCTGCTTCACAATGGCTGGCTATGTGCGTTCAAAAACACCCCTTAACGTTCTTTTTCTGAAATGGGAAATTCATCGAGTGGTTAGTCGTGTTCTTTTATGTTCCTAATCAAGGATCGTGATGAAATACAGTTTCTGTCGTGTTTTATTTGGCATTTTGTAAATTAAATGGAAACCGGATCGGAACCGAAACCAGTTTCCGGTTCATTTACAAAAGCAGGCAGGGGCGATTCGAAGTTAGCCAAATACTCGAGACAGGACCAATATTAAAAATTTGGAAGTTAACCACTCTATTTCATCCTAGGCAAACCAGAAAGGGGGCTCAATGTTCAAAATACCGGAATTGTCCTTTTAAGTCATGTGATATTTGTGTGTTCGAGTATCTAGATTGACATTATGATTGTGGTCTAACAAAGTTGTCATTTGTTTTGATACATTTTTATTTGCTAGTCTACGCTAGACAATACAAAAAGCCATGAGTCTTGAGGAAAAGCGTTGAATTTACCAGATCAGAACATCCATCTGCAGTCCCAGTCCAAATTTACTTGGCTGACCGGGCAATTTCATTTGTTACCCGGCAGTCAACATCATGCCGATTTGTATTCTGTTTTGTATTCTGCACAGGTCCCATCCTGTGTCTTTTCCATCAGCAAAGTGCTGCAGAAAAAGGTAGGTTAATGCCTTAGCATTGGAGGAAAGCAGCTAGAAACATAGACACTAGAATAGAATGCGGTCCGTCCCCCTCTAAACCGTGATGCTATGGCTTATGGACAGTGATGGTCAATGGCTGGTGACTGCTATCCCTTTGACAGGGTCCGATCAGAACAATAAGCCTTCATTTCTCTGCTCATCTAGGTCCTCATTCTTCACGGTAATGAGCTGAAGACTTTCCTGCCAAAGGGATCTGACATCTGCAGTCTTATGACGCTAAAGGTATGGAAACCACAGCAAGACTTAATGATGAGATGCCAGTTGTTTCTAAAGTCGTTTGTGTGCGTGGGCTGTAACACAACCAGCAAAACTGTTTGTCAGTGGTATTTGCTTGCTTGTACATCTGAGCTCAAACTATTCCATAACCTATTTATGAAATATTTAGAATATTCTTAGAACTCTGTAAATATCGTGATTCTGTAAATATTATGATGCTATAAATTATTTTGTTGGCCGATTTTACGGGTCTGCCATTTTATTTGATTAAAGTAGCGAAACGGAACCGAACCTAGTTGATTCAAATATCTATCAGGGAGTACGGTATAGAGCCCTCTGTAGGAAGGTACCATTATTTAGCTTTGAATAAGATAACATAGATGTTAGTGGCTTACTTTGATTTCTGAATCAACCTGACGATACAAGTATTGCGGAAGGAAATAATCGGATTCTCTACTGTCTGGTAGGCCAAAGTATTGAAGCAAATAGAAAAGGAAGTAAATTGACCAATCTGGTTGGTACACACATAACATCCCTCCTAGCATCTCAACACCTAGGTCCCATCCTATTGGGTTCTTATCTTGTGTTGTGTTTCCTTAATGTTCATTCTTTCCTAAACTTGCAAATGTCCACCCCAGGTGCTGGATCTGCATGAGAACAAGCTCACCTCACTTCCAGACGATATCGGAAAGCTCAGATCCCTTCAGGTACAACCACTGTCTATATTGCGCTTCATACTCAAATGGATCAAATCATGACAGCAAAAAATAATTTGGCTGCTTATTTGTTTTTCCATTTAGGTTTTAAATGTGGAGAAAAACCAGATTAAAACTCTTCCCGAATCCATCGGAGATCTACAACATCTACAGACGCTCAATGTCAAAGGTAAGCGTGTGCTTGGTGTCCACCTAATTGCCACTGATTGATCCAGCTATATGAAACTTAAATAAAGTGTCTTTTGACAGGTAACTGTCTCAAAGAACTGCCAGAATCAGTCGGATCCATGAGGAGCTTACGAACCCTGGACATAAGTGACAATGAAATTCGTCAGCTCCCTAAAAACCTGGGCAAAATTAAAACACTTGAGGTATGTGTGTGAACGAATGAACAATGCAAGGTTGGAAACACGACTGCTCTCTGCATCATCCCTTGGTGTCTGTGATTATGTCATGTTTGCGATGGCTCACTATTGGAACTGTGTTTTTGTGTGTTTTGGACAGAGCTTAACGCTTGACGCTACCATGATGTCGTATCCTCCGGCGTCTGTGTGTACTGGTGGTACGGAGACGGTGCAGCAATTCCTCTGCGACGGTGAGAGACCCATTTTACATTTACATTTAGCAGACGCCTTTATCCAAAGTGAACGGTTCATACACATATTCACACACCGAGGGCGGAGTCAGTTCGTGAGCAGTTAGGGTCAAGTATGTTGCTCAGTGAGACTCAGCTAAGAGGTGCCGGGAGACGAAATAGCAACCTTCCGGTTACAAGTCAACAAGCTCTTCCTCCTGAGCTTAGCTGACCCCATGCGTTGGTAAATAAGCCTACACATTGACATATCTACAGCCATATAGGCATAGATATATCTCACGATATACAGACGTAGATATATCTACAGGCATATCTTCAGCTATAAAAACATTCACATGTGTACAGCTCTATAAACGTTCACATATCTGCAGCATAAATGCATTGACATATCTGAACTTAATCATCAGCACATGGACCTCCTTTATTATTTTATGCTTGCCCAAAAACGGATTGGTCACCCTTAAACCAATCGCAGCAGGGGGGGTTTCACATGATGTCAGGCCCATTCCAGGTCACAATCTCTGTACTTTTTCAACCACAGCAAGGAGAATAACAGAAACAACTGGCTGTTTGGTAACTCAGCCATAACTCATATTCTTGTGGTGTAAACCATATGTGGTGTGTAGTCAATAGTAATGCTTGCTCTTCAGAGATATATGTGCTGAATGTCATTATTTCCTGAATCGAGTAACTAGCAGAACTAAATAATGTCCTCTTTTTTTTATTCTATCACTGGCACCACTCTTCTGTTGAGTACTTGTTGTCATGGCGACTTCAGTAGGCTTCTGCACAAGCACTTTGAATACAAATCGGAATCTCTGCTGCCGTGTGGAAGACAAGCTATAATAAACCCAGTATGCTCATTTTAATGTGAACAGGTCTGCGTTTATTCCTGTGATTGTGTAGAACTGGGGGAGGAATACTGCCCTCCGTCACAGTACCTGTTGCCGGTGTTGGAGAACGACTGCTGCAAGTCTAACGAGGATGCAGTCGACAGCACCGAATTGGTCTGGCAGGTGAGCAAGACTGAGACTGCCACTTTCAGCAGCTTAATATACGGCATACTGTCAGACATAGGGTCATTAAAACTGCATCACTAAACCCCTCGTCTTAGGAATGCAATGCAATGTTTATGTACATGAGAGGGTTCAAAAGTTTGTATTTTATCTGAGCTTGTGAAAAAAGTCAAACCATGGACTTTATGGAGTCTTTATGTGATTACAATTTTCTGTCGTGTTTGGATGAATAATTAACAATTTCTTTCCATTTGTTGATGCAGACTAAATTCAATGACTATGCGAAGAGAAAGGTATGTCACTTATTTTCTTTATTTTAATTTAAATATGTTTGTAGAATAAGTATCTGTGTATCTATGTTATAAAGACAAACCAAATCTTGTTAACTTAAAGCTACATGTATTTTGTATGACTGTTTGGATAAACCTTAGTAAACTGCCGAAGTATTCTCGAAAATATCTTCTGAGCGGCAAAAACAGTAGTTCAAACAAATGTATAAAACAACAACATGACACACTGAACCTACATACTGGATCTGCTGCCTTTATTTACTTACTGCTTTGGCGTTTGGCCGAGAGGCTCCAGAGACTCCATGCAGGGCTTCACTTCCATCCTTGGTGTGTGTCACCCATGTGTTGACACCTCTTCCCTGCGCCGCCACCAGGAGCAGAAGCAGCAGGAGAAGCTGGCCTTTGAGCGACAGCTGGACGAGCGGCAGAAGGAGCACACGCATCTCCTGTTCATGAACAACTCCCACAAAGAGGACGTGCTCAATTCAGTCAAACTGGTACCCCTACATTTGGGACTGCTCTTCAAGGATGCTTAGAGTTTACATTGTCAAAGTATTAACAACATGGATGGAAATGTTTAGGATAATGTGTGAACACAACTCAACAAAATACATACGATAGTTTCTTCGTTGTTTTTTTAGATATTTGAATGCAGAAATGTTACAACTTTTATAAAACAAGATGAAAATGTAAAACATAAGAAAATATGTCTATATTAACAATAAATTGGAAGCAAAATGAACTGTAGATGCAAAGGTAAACGCAAACATTAATCCCTAGTAGACCTAGGGGCATCATTGTTTGCTCCTCCTCCACGATGGGCCGTCATACCTTTTATGATGGGACATCCTGCAGGAGCGCGAGCGTCTGGACCAGGGCCTGTCCCAGCAGCAGAGGGCTCTGGAGGCCGACAGGGTACTGATCCTGGCCCGGGTGCGGAAGGCGGAGGAGGACGTCTCAAGCCGTGTGAGCAGCATGCTAATGGACAACACCAGGTACCTTCACACGAGACACCGTCAGTCATTTAGCACCGGGCGCTTTCACCCAAAGCGACCTACGATGAGACTGAAAACTCATCATAAGCAAGGATAAAATCGGAAAGTCAAACTCGTCTTCAACTGCTTTGAAGGAAAACACTGGCCAGGGAATGGTCTGTGCTTGAAGGCATAATATTATACGCATCTCCATTCATCCACACAGACAAAAGAAGAGTTCAGAGTTTCTTCAGGCATTGGAGGAAGAACGGTGAGACTGATATTTTGACAAATATTTAATTTAGAAACATGACCGTCGTTGTTTCGCTTAGCATGAGGGCGTCACAAGAAAAGTCTTAGAAATATTCGTTTTTTTTGATGAGACATGGATTTTGTATTTTCATAACAAGAATTCGTATGGAGCATCTGACTGCCATCACACAGGATGAAGCTAATTCTCTCAGGAAGAAAGAAGTGGCCAGTAAGTATCCTTGGACATTTAGAGGACTTGTCCATCCATTAAATTCCTTTATGAACGTCCAAGTCAAAGTCTTCATTGTTGACGGTTCCAAAACGTGTACACTGTACACGTTGTATAATTGATCATGTTGGTGACCTTGGGTGTCTTGAAAGGTGCCTCTAAATTAAATGTATTATTATTATTATTATTATTATGTTAAGAAAAAGAATGATTGAAAACGAAAGCAAACAACCCCATGAAAGGTGGCCCCACTTTGTAATTCTCTGTTCCTCTATTTAAAGGATTCGTTTCCCCCTGCCCAAACCTCATGCTTGTTTGTCTCCCTCTAGCGGCCATGCAGAAGATGCTACTAGACAGCTATTCCATGAACCACCTGCAGGCGTTGAGTGACCATCGCAGGAAGAATATGGTGTCAGAGGCCTACAGGAGGTAAGACTTTACTAGCTTAACAATCATGGTGAATCGGTATTTCGTCACTGCATCAATCCGTTTTTTTTCTGTATGAGCCGTTTTCAGAGACTGGGAGGGTTAACTTCTATCTAAACCAGGGATGGGCAAATTTCATGATAAAGAGGGCCACATTTTTCATCATAACCATCGGAGGGCCACATGACTGCACACTTCAACTAAACGTGAGCTGAGAGAAGCTACACAATTTTGAATTTGGTAGATATGATTTCCTGTATTCTGGTGCATTTTGGGGATGGCCACTACCTAAAAAATCATCCAGAATCATAACCTATGTACGGTATGTTAATTGAACCAACATACATTCATTTCATGTTTTCCATGCTCAAACAGCCACATGAATGGTCAGTATTTTTATCAGTGCAAAGGGCTCACATACATCATCATTCAATGAAGTCGAAAAACTGAAAAACAGGCCCAACATTAAGTGCAACAACTCAATGAACTCAAACCCAACAAGCAGTTGTAGTAGTTGTAGTGGCGACTTAAGTGGATATCTTTAATGACTGATATCGCTTCTAAGCAAACTAGACGCATGGGTTTGCCTTCGAATTCTATGAATTCTTCTCATCTTTCTTGACCGAGTTTTCTGTAACTCGATCAATTATTATTCTTTTTTTTTTATTTTATTTTTTATTTTTTTTAATTATGTGCGGGCCTGACTGAGTGAGGACGCGGGCCGCACGCATGCTGCCCGCGGGCCGCCAGTTGCCCATCCCTGATCTAAACCAATCACAAGGCAGGTATCCGCAAGGAATGGCCATTATTCTTTAGATTTCGAGCAGGTATTTCTGGAAGTGTTTTCAAAACGGCTCCAAGAGCAGAATCCGTAGAGTAAAGAAATACCCTCTAAGATAGATAAATGCGTCCGTTTCGTTACTTGAGTCGCCGTTTTGTTGTATATTCACGCCAAGCCGAGTGCCACCCAAGCAACAGGCACCAGAAACTGTGTCACAGAACATTTGAAAAAAGTGGGCGGGGATTCTGGGGCTGGAACCAGGCAAAGCCGTCAATCATTCCCCAAAATAATTCACGATTTCATCATTATTATTACTGTTTGATAAACTAAAGTACTTGTGTGTATGTGGGTACCCTCTTTTATTTCAGCATGGAGAATTTAGATAGGAGGTTTGATCAGGTGCTCTCTCTGCAATTGCTGGACAAGTCCAAAGCCATCAGCCAGATCCTTCAAGAGGTACGGATGTATAATTGTCCGTACAGAATGCTCGCTGCTTGTTTCTCCGTTTCAGAATGCTCGCTTTCTTTTTCCTATGAGTGAAATCAAATTCAAATTCGAAAGTGTACAATCTCTGTACATTATCTCATTCCATGGAATTCAAAAATATTTGAATTCCATGAAATTAAATAGTTAACGGAGATTTTACACTTTTTTGTTAAAAGTTGCAATTTAAACAACCATATATTTCCATATATACGTAATAACATAACTATATCCTGTCCTTTAAATTCACAGTTAGAATATCCTGTGCATGAGCCGCACTCATGCCAACTGCAATTGGCAATTGTTTAATCTCCTAGACTGGGGTTGTCCTTTCTCCGTTAACATAAGGAGCTAGATCCCTCTCTTGCTTTTTTTTTTTCTTGAAGTGTCTCTTATTGTCTTTTGTCATAGATATCATCTTAAATGCCCTATCCTTTAACTTACTTTATTATGACTTATTTATTAGGTCCCTGACAAGACTAGCCATCTTTTTGTTTTTATCAAGTCAAATTCCTGGTTTTTACTCTGTGGAAACTTGGCGAAACTGAATCAGATTCTGATTCTGCTTGCTGACTGTGTTCCCCAGGAGGAGATGCAGAAGGCAGCCTTCGAGGCCCTGCAGCTGCAGAAGGACAGTGTGCACGGCTATATCCGTAGTCAGGTCAGTGGCTCAACGGCCAGCTCACCTGACAGCCATTCAGAGAGACGGATGATGATACACGTCTCGATAGACTCTCCTCTGAATTTAGTATTTTTTTCCTCAGCTTTTGTTAACAAACTAAATGAACCCGCTCTTGGAGTACAATCGATATATATCTTGCTTGTTAAATTAAAACGTTTTTTGATACAAATATAAAAAAACGCAACAAAAACATAACATACTGCAACTATAAGGAATATTAATTAGGATTAATGGATGAAGCTTGATAAGAAATGTACCTTATCGATCGTGTTTCCTTGCAAAAACAGAAAGACGCTATCACCATCATCGCATTGGGACTTTTTAAATTTCTTGATTTGGTATTGAGGAGACTACTAATGCTTCTTTTTTTGCGGAGTCATTCCTAACGGTCCTCGGCTTGGCTTGCTGTTCGGCTTACCATCTCCCTGATTGCCCCGCCCCCCCCCTTGTGCTTATCCCCCGTTGTCTCCAGATCAAACTCATAGAGGGCGAGTTAATGCAACTCACTAATCTGGAGGTTAAGAGACGGAACCTGGACACTGAGAACCTGCAGGTGGGTACCCAAGGCCTTCCTCTTCTCTCTTCCCTCCTCGTCCTCCTACCACCATTTGGTTATTCATTCTCAGTCGCGGCGCAGCCTCATCTCTACATCGCCATCGCATCATGACCCACATTGGACATTTCACACAGAGGGATCACAGATGCGCTCAGATGAGTTGACATGGCGTTCGCTCACGTCATGATTTAGTCGGTATGTTAGAACAGCCTGACTGCAGTGTTGCAGATCAGATCATGAAAACTGAAATGCTGATGGGAACTCTGTATTATCCTCTTAAATAGCGCATGAGCATGTGAATCTCTTCGCCAATCTTTTCTTTCTGTATGTGTGTATGTGTCTGCGTGTGTGTGTGTGTGTGTGTGATTTTGTGTGTGTGTCCCTGTGTGTCTGTACATCAATGGGCCTGTGTGTGTGTGTGTGTGTGTGTGTGTGTGTGTGTGTGTGTGTGTGTGTGTGTGTGTGTGTGTGTGTGTGTGTGTGTGTGTGTGTGTGTGTGTGTGTGTGTGTGTGTGTGTGTGTGTGTGTGAGCAGGTGGTCCTGGGGGACCAGCGTACTGCTCTTAGCGACCTGCTCCAACAGCTGCTGAAGCAGAAGGACCAGAGAGAGCAGGAGCTGCGCCAAGTTCTGGTGAGGTCCCGCCCAAAAAAGCTGGAAAGCTCTCGAATAGACACCTGTTCAAAGCCACCATTATGGTGGCATGGAATGTGGGTGACATCATGTGAAACACTCCTATTATGCTGGCAGAGATGGATTTTTTGAGTGTGTGTGTGTGTGTGTGTGTGTGTGTGTGTGTCGTGTGTCGTGTCTCAGGTGGAGATGGAACTCAAGTCAGAGTCCAACCAGCAGAACTACTGGATGATCCAGTACCAGAGGCTGCTGGATGCTAAGCCACTGTCACTGCGCATGCAGGTACGGGGGAGCACAACCACACAACCCAAAGTCACAACATGAGCTAAGGCTGAGAGTAAAGGGGAGATGTGGGAGTTGAGAAGAAAGACGGAGCGGAAAACATAAGAAGGGAGCAAGATTTTGAACAAAACAGCCCGAAACAACGGCTGAGCACGGCTCTAGCCTTGGAGCTTTAGGGGAGGACAAGGATTTTTTTGGTTCTAGTACAATCTCAGTTGAGCAGGTTTGTTTTCTTGCTTCCATGGCAACAGCACAACTGTGTTTATGTGCCAATTTGTTGAATATCTGGCAGTTATAGTGTTAAAGGGGTATTATGGTATTATAGTGAATCATAACATACAGGCCAAAACAAAAACAAAAATACCCATCCGAAACTTTAATGTTTAAATGGGAACATGGCTGTAGCATTGTGGTCAGAGAAGCCAGCATTTTTAACATTCTCTGATCATGGTCATTTTATAATGTAGTACGGTAGAATGCGTACTGTACTGTACTATGATGTATGTGTTGCATTGTACCTTTTTTAAACCATCAGTATCCTTTTGAGATTATAATAATCTCTGATCACATATATTTATTTATTGAAAAAAAACAGGGCAGCCTCGTCAAAATGCTCGCATGGAGGCTCATATTGGGATTGGGCCCGTTGATGATTTAAATTGCTACACCTATGACCCGTTTGTAAACACACAAGTACATGTGAATATACAGTGGATGTTATATTGCCTCGATAAACTACAATGATATAACATTTGAGTATTGATACGAGACGGGAGATGTGGGACCAATCAATTGTAAGTATTTGTATGAATCGTCATCCCCTCTACTTCCTGTCTAAACAGGAAGCTGGCCTGGAGAAGGAGCTGGTGAACCTGCTGTGTAAGCTGTCTGCTCAGCACCACATGCCCACCCTGGCTCACCACAGAGTCACAACCAAGACCCTCCGCCACATGAGCGCGTCTGACCTCCGCAAGGTCAGTTCACTCCGGGTAACCATACACGTATGGTTACGTGTATGTTCGAGACTCTAGAGGATCATAGTTAATAGGCGGTGTGGCAGGCTTGATGACCGGTGGTGTTGTTTCCCCCTCAGCTCGGAGTCACTGAAGTCGGCGTCCAGAAAGCGCTGCTGGACTGGGCCAAGAAACACTCTCACGGTTCCCCTGCAGGTACGCTCCTGCCCTCTAGAGCCACGCGCTCCTCTCTGACCTTCACTTCGTCACTCGTTCACCACTTCATCAGTTCTACACCATCACACCCACACTCAGTGGGTTACAGAGAAACATGTGTCAATGATATCCAGGAAAGGGCCCAGCCTACTTCCCTGTAGGCAGGTATCCTCCAGGAAGTTGCACCAACCACCGATTACTCCTACGGTCGCCTTTAAGAACCTAGGGACGATCCCGGATGGCATCGTAATAGTTAAAGGTGACATATTATCCCACGAGGTGTGAGTGTGATTAGCCTTACAAGCAGTTTCGAAAATCGGCCTCATACGACATCACTAGTGGGCGTGTCCACCTAGATGTGTGCTGGATAGATGAGCTACGTTTACTTCAGTCCACTGGGTAGGCTGGTAGACTGATCTATCCAGCACAGATCTAGGTGGACACACCCACTAGTGATGTCATATGGGGCCAATTTTCGAAACGGCTTGTAAGGCTAATCACACTCACACCTCGTGGTATAATATGTCCCCCCTTTAATTCATTTGCAAAAATCGACTAGGACAAAGGGACGCTCGCCAAACTACTGATACACTGTAATGGGTTAATGACAGTTTAGCTAACTTTAAATCTGAGAGTCATTAGCTAATGACTATAATCCTAGAGTCGTTATCCGTGATTTGTCAGTGAATTGCCCTGGCTTGACTCCTGGTGTTTCCCTTGTTTCTCTGTGTGCCAGGAGCCTCTAAGGCCGTCTGTCAGCAGGAGGAGGAGGCGGGGGCGGAGGCCGTGACACCGTCCGCACCTCTTCCCTTCCCGGACTCCCCTCTCCGGAGCGAGGTGGCTGCCGCGTACCCTAGCCCCCCCCACACCCCCGTCACCCCGTCTGCCTCCGGCAGCATGGACCCGGGCAGCTCCGAGTGTGTGGTCTGCATGGAGAGGGGGGTAAGGACAACACTCTGTTAGAGTTCAGAGTGCTCTTCTATAGTTTAGAGTCACTCGTCGGTTGGACCACATTATTCACCTATGATGGTTCGCACTGTTTAACGCACTTAAGTACAGCCGAGCAGGAGTTTTCCACGGGAGAGCTAAGCCTTTGACTTAAGTGAGGAAAGGAAAGCACTCCACTAGGGCGGAGTAGTGGCGTTCCCTGGTGAGGTCCCAGCAGTCAGCGCCGCTAGACCCACTGGGACTCTGACTATGGATCGCGCTTTTCGCTACACTCCTTGCTTTATTACAGCCCGTGAACACCTACCAAATATACCTTATGCTCATCAAATTTGGTCGGGTTAAGAACGACTGTCAATTTGTAAACTTCCCTCCATAACCTGAGTACCGTGGCAGCCACATGGCCGTGTTAATGACACGCTAATCCCTCTGTGTGTTGTCGTCTTTCTTCTTCTCCTTCTCCTTCTCCACCTCCACCTCCACCTCCACCTCCTCCTCCAGTCTCAGGTCATCTTCCTGCCCTGCGGCCACGTGTGCTGCTGCCTGGTGTGCAACGACGCCCTGCTCAACTGCCCCCTGTGCCGCAGCAACATCGCCCAGCGCGTGCGCCTCTTCCAGGGCTAGGGACCCCCCCCCCCCCCCAGACCGGCTCGCCCCTCCCTCCACCCGTCACACACCGCATACAGCGGCCAGCGCATGTTAAAAGCAACCTGCTGCAGTAGTCACATGTACAGCGGACGTCGAAGGAAAAGGCTTTTTATGCAAATGTATTCCAATTGGTCGAGGCACTTTTATTATCACCGTAACTTTAGAGCTGGAGTCGATTTTTTTTTTATGTCGTTTTTTGTTGAAAATATTTATAAAGGTCTGGTGCTGTAAACCACATGCAGGAAATCAAACATGTTTTATGTTGACAAATGCTTTTGAAATGGTCGAAAGACATTTTAACATGCCCCAGGGGGTTCATGTCATGCAAGGTTTATCGGTTACTGTATTGTGTCTCGACGTGGCTGCATACAGGATCTGTGCCTTTTACTTGTAAATGTCTTGAGAAGAAAAATCTCAGCAAGTTCTAATATAATATCCAATATATCAATCACCTCATGTCTTAGAGTAGGATTGCTGTCTGTCCACCAGTCTTTGTCTTTAAGTGCACCACCAACCTTCTGCTCTACTATTACGACTGTCTCTCTCAGCTAAGTGCTATGATGTTATTCTGGCGCTCCGCCTGTATACCAAAGGCCCCTCAGCTCTAACTGACATCTGTCCATCATCGTCAATCAGAATGAGAGATTAACATATTCATAAGGATGGCTCTCCGTTTTCCACAGTCTGTTTTTGTGTGAAAATGTTTCAATATGTCTGAGATTCTCCTTGGTCTCCTATTCTTAGCGCTCTGTCTTCATGCAATTTCTTTTTTGATGAATGCCATGCATGCCATATGGACTAACACAGGATTTATATAACCATTTTATCTATAGTTATAGATAGCCTAATTATCTATAGTTCTAGATAACATGATGGTAAATACAGCTGGTGTATACCTTCATTCAAGTGCTCTTACTAAAATCTTATACCTAGCCTGTTTCAAGTCCTCAGATATCAATATATTGTCAAGAGTGTATAAAGTGTAAAATATCACAAATGTACGGTAAATTAATCAAAGTTGAGAGTTGTGTGTCTTTTTGTGTCAATTAGTTCACGATCTTTACATTTTAACAATATGCAACTATATGCATATACTATATGATTCCATCGAGATGTCTAGATTGGTTTTCAAACCATTTTTACTCATTAAAAAATAGTTACAAATGTTAAATAGTGACCTAACTTAGTTCCTTAGTTGAATTATTACTAAAAAAGTATCTTGGATCCTTTTTTGAGATCAAACATTAATAAGACTTGACATCACTTCTTGCGATGAGCTGAAATCAGTAAGTTTCTCTATCTCTTTCTGTGGTCTAATATCCCAGATAGCTGTGGCCTATTTTCGCTGTTTCTCCTTTCTCCTTGTTTTTAGAAGTTGTTTTAGTTGTCAGTAGTTTTCTCTATGGTGTTTAAATCATCCGTAATATGCTAAATGTGCATTATTACTATCACCTTGTTTCTAAAAACATCCCTCTTCATGATTTTACGATTACTATACTGTATATCATGCATGTCCCCGAAATCAATTTATAAAAAAATATATACATTTACGTCTACCGGGCGTCACGTGAAGAAGATTGGACCAACCAATCACAGCCCGAGAAGAATTGCCGTAAAGTGTTACGTCCTAGACCAATGCATGATCAAGTCATTTTCATAAACTCCTCTCTTTACAGCTCATCATTGATTATTTAATAAAAGACAGGTAGCCGAAGCTGGAAGGCAAGTTGAACCCGTCCTTATTAACGTCAGTATTTTGGAAATGTATCTGGAAATTGAACTGAATAAGGGATCCGGTTCTCAACTATTTATTGATTGAGGTTTGCTCCGGCTAATGTTATGACGCAACAAGGGGTCAACAAGAGGGTACCATGAAGAGTATTTACCAGTGTAACACTGATTGAGTAGGACAAGACAATCGTGTCCTCATATTTAAGATGTCTATACAGTGGTATAGAGTAGACCATTTTATGGTGGCCCTACAATGTAAAGTAAAAAAAAATCTCTGAATAAAACATCCATTTGTCTTTATAAGAATCAGACATGCCACAAAAAAATGTCAATAACAATGTGAATTGTCATTAATAATGACAATAATTTGTAGTCTCAGGCTCAGTCTCCCTTAAACATGCCTTTCTGTATGTGTCGAGGATTAAGGATGTTAAAAGTCATAATTAGAGATCACGAATACCAAGGATGAGCAATTATTAGGTTTAGCGTTATAAACCGAGTGAAGTAAATTCAGCATAACATTATGTAGCGCTCTCTGGTTCTCAGAGAGGTGAGGTTATTTATGTGTGAACGAGAGAGAGATGTAATGTTGAGATGGATACCCTAGGCGGCTATGAGTATCTGTGGTGTGTGTACGTTGCTTATGTGTAGGCTACAAGTGATTAGAATGTATGGGATTATTGGGCATAGCATTAGATATACATAGGTGACGATACCGTGGAATATAAAACCGTGATGTAAGATCAGGTTGTTCCTCCCCAGAATGGCGCTGCCCTCGCTGCTGGTCCTGTATGGCAGCCAGACGGGGACCGCCCAGGACACGGCCCAGCGGATTGGACGACAGGCCCAGAGGAAGCACATCCAGAACCGGGTGGCACCGCTGGACGGCTACAATGTGGTCAGTTCAACAGAGAGATGAAAGCTTCTTTAATATTAATCCAATGTTCTCCATTGATACCTTTTCTTCTCGGTGGCTGTAAGTATGATTTAAGGGTACTGGTATTTGACTGTGGTGTGATAAAAAATGGCACGGCCATCTGTTGGCTGTTAGTGAGTGATAATATTAGTTTCAACTTGTCTGCCTCTGTCTTAGCCGATAACGATTCTAGAGCACATCTCTTTTCTGATTTGTTCCATTGTGTGTGAAGGCTGTCACATTGGAGTAAACCTATTGCATAAAATGTTTCCGCGTGTTTCTCTTTAGAGAGAATAACCCAAATAATAATTTTGGTTGGGCCTAATATTCAAATGGTTAAGGATGGATGTTTGTTTCTCATGCCGTCTAAGAGTTGTATTGTTGCCCTTTCCTCTGCTCTTTGTGTTTCTCTCAATAGGCCAACCTGATCTCTGAATCTCTGGTCATATTTGTGTGTTCCACCACTGGCCAAGGAGACCCCCCTGATAACATGAAGGTAATGTTACCCAAACAAGCAAATGTTTTATTTAAATGGATACTTTGTACATCCCTTAGGATGTACAAATAGCAGCAGACAATAAAACAACATCTCAATATAAGAACACAGGTAATATAGCATAGGGAAGAAGATGGATAGAAGATGGAATAAATAAAATGCAATAGAAATGACAATATTTGTACTGTATTTACAGTACAAGTTACATCATATGATATATATTCAATAGTGATTTTCTTCTCTTGGCAGAACTTCTGGCGTTTCCTGTTCAGGAAGTCTTTGCCTGCTGGGTCTCTGTGCCAGCTGGACTGCGCAGTACTCGGGCTAGGGGACTCTTCTTATCCCAAGTAAGTGGAGAACATCTCAAAGAGAAGACCGGAGCTTACTTTGTTTCTGATTTCTGATGACGGAGCGCTACTATTCTAAAACGCGCCCTGCTTAGTGGTACTATTTGTCTTGGAACTTTAAAAAGCACTTCGATATATGATATAAAAAAACATATATTTACATATATATATATTTATATTACTATTAATACTTGCATGCTTTGGTTGTTCTCAGTCTTACTTGTAAGACGCTTAGGATAAAAGCGTCCACGACCAACATCTCATAATGTAACTTAAACAACAAGAAGCATCTCATATGAAGAACGGAGTCATCACATCAATCTTTTCCTTTGTGATTGTAGGTTCAATTTTGTGGCCAAAAAGCTTCATAAGCGCCTTCAGCAGTTGGGAGCCAGCCTGCTGTCGTCGGTTGGGCTGGCTGATGATCAACACGACCTAGGGTAAGAGACAAAACGTTAGGAAGCTAAAGGTTTCATTTCCTATGCTTATTCTACCAGCAAAGAGATAATTTGTGTACAACATAATCTCAATGGGACCTGATATTCTTTATGAAGTATATATATTTTTTACAGATAATCCCTACTTAAATGAACATGAGGTATCATATTTTGGCAAATGTTATGTGTTGCTTTGGTTTATGAATAGTTAGAAAACTGGGCTGATTGAATATTTGCAAAAATAGCTACATTTTGATTGAACACCAACACAAGTACTGCCTTGTAGTTTTCCAAGTAGAAGTAAAGTACTAATGAACACAATAACGGGCAAAAAGTAAACCGTGAAAGGCAATTGTTTATGCTATGTGTGTCCCACGCACTAACAATGTTTTATGTATTACATTAAAAGTCCTCAGGTTGTTTGTGACCTACCGCTAGTGAGGGTCAGGTGGTGAATGTCGCATGGAGGTAAAGTGTGCTCCCTGTGTGTTGGAACAGAGCGGATGCAGTGATCGACCCGTGGCTGGCCTCGTTCTGGGACCGAGTGTCAGCTCTGTACCCCTCCATGAACACCGTGACCCCCCTGCCAGAGGACCAACCGTAAGTTGGTTACAAATACGGAAAAAAAACATTTGGTTGGTTTGACTGACTATTTTGTTTGCGTAGAAATCATTTCATAATGATTTGAATATTGTTCATCAGTGACCTTGGAGGCAAACCTTCACGTTTTGCCTTTTTTTAAATGGAGAAAACTGCTTCATATGGATCTTCAAAAACACAGTCTGTATTATCCACTCTCCATTCCAATGACTAATCACGACAATGGTACAAGTTTATCACAGAATCGGAGTGGATGTCACATCAGGCATTTGAATGAGTTCTTAATATGATATCTGAGGAAATAGCTGAGCGTGACGGTTCCGTCGTTCCCTCGTTTCTGCAGGCTGCCTCCCAGATATACATTCCACTTCCTGGAGGGTGTCAGTGAGAAGTCGGGTGACACGGAGAGGAATTCCAAAGAACAGCGCGTCCCGTCTGAATCCCATCCTTTCCCGGCGCGTATGACGTCCAACCAGAGAGTCTCTCACCCCTCCCATTTCCAGGAGGTCCGCCTCATTGAGTTTGACATCTCAGACTCCAACATTGAGTAAGTGTAAAAAGTATAAAAACTAGTCCCTAAAGTGCAGTTCTTGGTGATATTGATTTTGACCTTTAGGCACAGAGTCTGGAATTCCAGAGCTACATCAGCATAAAAAGGAAAATCCCCCAGAGAATATAATCTTATAAATAATAATAAAATCACCACAAATACAAATAGTAATATATATGCAGTATATATTCGAGTGATTCTGTGTTTGTCCAGGTTCACCGCTGGGGACGTGGTGAGCATGCGACCCTGTAACAACCCAGAGGACGTAGAGCAGTTCTGTCAGCAGCTTCGACTCGACCCAGACTCTCAGTTTATCCTCAAGGCTAACGACAGCACTGCGGGTACGCGTTGTCCTGAAACAAAGAACAATGGCAACTTATCTTAGAACTTTTTTCAAGTATTTGATATGAGTCGCGATAATATGAATATTGAATTATCGCCATAGTGGTGTTAGATTTGAGCACTGTCAGGTCATCCGCATTCAGTCCCTCACCGTGCAGCTAGCCTTCAGAACCAAGATGGCCGCCAGGTAGCACCTGAATCTAAACCTCCGCCCTTCCCCCCCCCGCGCGGCTCCAGCGCCGGCGGGGCTGCCCGAGCCGTGCTCGCTGCGCCACCTGGTGGAGGGCTACCTGGGCGTGGCGGCCGTGCCACGCCGCTCCTTCTTCGAGACGCTGCAGTGCTTCTCCGCCAATGAGCTGGAGAAGGAGAAGCTGGCCGAGTTCAGCTCGGCGGAGGGCCAGGACGAGCTGCACGCCTACTGCAGCCGGCCCAGACGCACCGCTCTGGAGGTGAGGGGAGGGGAGGGGGCGGGGGGGAGGTAGGGAAGGGGGCGACTCCCACTGTACCACTGGTGTCCCATGTCACAGAGCGCAGTGCTCCTTTGTTGGTGTGGTGCGGCTCAGGTTTCATCCACCGAGCATAAAACGAGAAATAGGATCGGCCTTGTGTCCGAATCCAAAATGGGGACCAAGGTGTTCTTTCGACCAATCAAGGCATGGTGTTAGATATGCATTACAAGTGTGTGTGTGTGTGTGTGTGTGTGTGTGTGTGTGTGTGTGTGTGTGTGGTAGGTCCTATGTGACTTCCCCCACACTACCGCAGAGCTGAAGGTGGACTACCTGCTGGACCTGTTCCCCCCGATCCAACCCCGTTCCTTCTCCATCGCCTCCTCCCCCCTGGTGAGCCACCCGCTCCACCACTGCCCTGAAGTGGACCACTATGGATGGAGGTGGTGTGGATGCATTGAGAGGATATAGGGGTGATTCAACCACCTCAGTCTGGACTATGGACCTTAGTTACCTAGTGGCCATCTTGGTTCCTTTTTGGTTCTAAACACTAGCTGGGTGGGAGAACAGAATGCAATTCCACATTCAGTTCCTCCTACCAGCTTGAGTTAAGAACCAAGATGGCCACTAGGTCAATAGGACCTATGGTGTTCAATGTTAACAACAATTGTAAAATCAAAGTTATAATGACTTAAAGGAGGTGTATGCAAAACTTCTGTCACCTAGACGTTAACCTTAAGGCTACAGGGATGTAGGTTAATTTCTCAGACTCTCCAGCAATGTGGAGATATCTTGTGTTGTTGTATTTTAGCAAGCTTTTTTTTTTGAGGGTGGGTGTGGTTTGGAGAGATTAGGGAGAAAGAGGCGCACAGTGTTTTTTTAACCTAAATAATACACTGATGCTAGCGTATTATCCCTAATTCTTTAATGATTCAAGAAGATTAAAGATGGTTTCTTTGTCATATGCACAACAATTACAGCAGCAGTCTTTGGCAACAATGTAATATGAAAAAGTGTAAGAGAAACACAAACTGGTTTGTGTATATTTATTTTCTGGTTTGTGTATATTCATTATATACAGAAACTGGTTTGTGTATATAATAAATATTATTATAATGATATATGAGTGCATAAAATATATTATAACAATAGCTCTGGACAAAATAGAATACTGGGCATGAACAATTTGAATAAAATATAAAATGGTCTGAAAAACTAAAGTTAGCTTGAAGATGTGGAAGCTCAACCCAGTCAACCCCTCTGATAGGCCCACCCCGGGAAGCTTCAGATCCTGGTGGCTGTGGTTGGATACAAAACGCAGATTCAGAAACCACGCAGGGGCCTCTGCTCCACCTGGCTCAGCTCTCTAGACCCGTCACAAGGTCCTCCACAATTTCCTATCCATTATTATTATTATTATTATTCATCGATTACTTTTTCCTTTAGATTATTTTAAGTTCATTCCTAGCAATGTCAAGCTTTTGATTTGTTCATTGTATTTGAATGAGTATGAGGATTGACGTTAGTTAATTGAAGTACGTCCGTATTAAACATGATGTTTATTATTCTGTCATCGTGTCTTAGGCGAGGTGCGAGTGCCCCTGTGGGTCAAGAAAGGCACCTTAAGGTTTCCTGCGGACCAGGACACACCAGTGATCATGGTGGGTCCGGGAACGGGAGTAGCACCCTTCAGGTCGGCCCTGCAGGAGAGAATAGCACAGGGCAAAGCAGGTAGGAGGATTTCACTTAATCATTTGTGTTTTCTTATTTGAACTTTGATTCAAATGTCTTTATTGCCGGAACATGGTCGTGATATTTGATGTGGCGCAGTGAAAAAAACATCGCAAAACGTTAAGAAGAACTTTTCATTAATATTTTCTAGTTAGAAAATGGCCAGAATTTCCCGGATGCTTTCATATAAATATTTCCTCGCTTATATTATCAAATAATGTGTGACAGAGTGCGATAGTTTCCTATTAAAAGAAGAATACATTTGAAACAAAATGTATGATACGTGCAGGGATACCTGATGTCATGTTTGGTTGGTGATACCGCTGGCAGTGAATAAGGGTGAAGGGGTTACCTCGAGACACAACTCAAACAGATTTCTTTCCGTCCACTCTTGTGCCGGCAGCGAACGTGCTGTTTTTCGGCTGTCGCTCCCAGTTCAAGGACTTCTACTTCAGCGCTGAATGGAGGGACAGAGTGGAGGAGGGACAACTGAAGCTGTTCACCGCCTTCTCCCGGGACCAGGTGAGACACAGGGTAGCAGACGCACGACTGAAGATCACATGGAGCATCTAACGAAAGCAAAAAAAGACATGTATTTATCAAACAAAGGTTAGGTGTTCAAATATATTGATATATTTACAAATATTTATATAGAAAATAAATTGTTTATTTCAGTTCGAAAAAACACAATTAAATATAATATTGAAAGGATACAAATGTGGCTAGGAAAAAAAAAATATATAAATAGTGTTAACGGGAAGCACTATCAAACCTTCCTAAATGTTCATGCGATATGATACTTGTCCCTCACCTAAGTCAAAAGGTACTGGTCCATAGTGTACCTCTAGGAATCTTCTTATGACTATTACAGTCTACAGTCCATATGTGAAGCTTAACTGATCATGATCATGTTTTGAGTGCCTTGTTTGTTGAACCTTCAGGATTTCACCCTTATTGCTCCTCTTCATGTAGGAGGACAAGATATATGTGCAGCATCGTGTGAAGGAGCAGTCTAAACTTCTCTGGGACCTGATTGCTAATAGGAACGCCTACTTTTATATTGCAGGGTGAGTAAAACACAAAACCACGTGCCAAAAAATGTTGCCTTTAAAAATGTTTTTATTGTATGTCAGAATGTCCATTCAATTTTAATTATTGTTTGAAATTCGGGGAATTATGCGAAGATCATGATTTTGCATGTCTTAAACAGGAAAATATCATAACATTTTTGTGGGCATTTAAGTAACGCTTTTGACCTGGATCAATCGATGATTGATACTTTTTGGGTTATATCTTCACTGATTTCACCTATTGTAAGTCGCTTTAGACAAATACATCAGCTCAATCGATTTATTGTAATAACACTATTATTTAACCCAGTACGTCCCTTTCAATGTAAAATAAACATTTTTTTTCTCATCTAGCAATGCCAAAGACATGCCCGCCAGTGTGTGCGATGCACTGAAGGCAACCTTTCAGCTCGAAGGGGGGCTGTCATTGGAGGAGTCGGATCAGATGTTGGTTGCCATGGAGAAGGCCGGGCGGTTCCAGAGCGAGACGTGGTCCTAACAGCTCTGCCTCGGTATACAGCGGCATCAACCGCCGCCGCCGCCAGTACATCCTGCTGCTCCACAGACACTTTGAAACACCAGGCTTGTGGTGTCATATAAGAGTTGCACACAACAGCCTTTTAGCCAGTTTCCCTTGCTGCTCGTGACGTTGTGGGGCTGGATGTTGTCCGTTTAGATTCCCTTCATGAGAACAGATTCTGAAATGGCTTTTTAGATCTCACACACACACGCGCGCCCACAGTCCAAATGCAATCTACTAAAATGCTGATTGATTTTGAGTTGCAAACTATCAAGGTGGACCCCATTACGTTGTCTACAACATTCTTGGTTTAAAGGCTATTGATTTTGAAGTGCTCAATTTTTTTTTTTTTTTTTCATTGTACCAATGAATATATGCATCATTTTAAGATACAAATGTTGAAGTTTGAGAAGGTGTTCGATTTTCTAATGCATTTTCTTTGTATGTTATCAACACCTTACACTCATTTTGAAGACATAGCATACACTAGCTAGCCAAGCACAATTTAAGTACTTGAATGGCACTTGAATCACTTAATAATTGTCAGCTAGAGAGTGTTTCTCTTCCCACTATATAACTGGATTCCTTGTGTACTTTTGTATGAATGCTCACAAGCTTACTAGTTGAATCCAGTCCTGGTTGGATGTCAGTCAACTACAGTACCCAATAATTTTTTTCTAGGAATTTAATATCCAAATCTGAGGAAGCACATTACGGACACATGAACACTTGCATACAAATTGACCAGATACAAAATCTCTGTACAACAAGCCTTATATAATTAAATTATTTGCCATGTTTGCTCTTTCAAATGTGTATTGCTGTGAAATAGATAAGATGTTTCATTGTATTTTAACTCAAGGTTTTAGGAACATTATCCCCCTGAATGCAGACCCAAAACCTACAAATAAAAAAGCGACATTCATATCAACAAGTGTACCCTTGGTATTTAGTCCAAAACTGCTTTTTGCAGGATCACACAAGGTTCAGTCTGCATGAACCCCACTTGCTCTTGACACACTTTGGGATTTTCACCACCAGGAACACCTCATTATACAATGCCAAGCTGGTAAAGGTCCAATTTAGGTTCAGCAGGTTATTCTTCATAATAAATTTGCGACAAAGTCACGCACTTATTGCAGCAGCTCATCAAAAATGACTAATAAAACACTCACATGGGTGTATTGACGCCGTCTCATTCGAACCAAAACTAAAAAGAAACGTCAAACCGTCGAACTGAAACCAAGGCGCGGTGTGTTGCATGAACTCTTGACTTTCCACATATAAAATAAAGTTGGCACGGAATCAGAAACAACATGCGCGTCCCCCCCCTCCCCTATCTGAGGGCCAGCGTGTGCACTTGGTAGATCTCCTTGGGGAAGTCCATCTGCTGCTCCTGGTGGACGATGCGCAGGCCCGCCTTGGCCACAAGGCTGCGCACGATCTGCAGGTCCCGGCACACGCTGCTGTCCACGTCGTCGGGGACCACGCCCTCGTAGGCCACGTTGTCCTTGAGGACCACGATGCCGCCGGGCCGCAGGGCGCCCTGGCAGCGCTCCAGGAACTTCACCAGGTGCTCGTCCGTCAGGTGACCTGAAGAGTCGACAAGAACACACATTAGGGCTGAACGATTCATCTAATTCAAATTCAATTACTGACCTCCAGTCAGTCGATTAATCTTACAGACTACTCATTCCTTTTTCTTTTACGGTTCAATTAAGTTGTTAATTCATGCATAAATTCATCTCAACACATAGGCCTGGCCTAAAGGAAAGAGCAGTTTATATGTTGACTGCTTCCAATGTTGTGTTGGTCATACTATAGAATGATTTATTGCTTGTTTAGTGAATAATACAGAAGGAACTTTAAAAAGAAAAATCTAATGCTAAATCGCAACTCGCAATATCGGTCTAAATAAAATCGCAATTCGATAATTTCCCCAGATCGTTTTTCAGTTCAGCTCCAACACAAACCTAAAAGCCGCGGCCGGTATGTTTCCCCGCCCGTGTTGGAGTTGTAGCCACGGCTGACCCCTTAGGACATTGCCCGCCCCCGTCCGGGTACCCACCGATCACCCACTGGATCCAGATGACGTCGTAGCGGCCCGGCTCGGGCACAAAGTCCTGCAGGCCCGTGCAGAAGTAGTGGCCCACCCGCTTGCTCTCCTCGCCCAGGTAGGTCCTGGCCTGGTCCAGGAACTCCTGGGTGACGTCCACCAGGTCCACGGTCTGGAAGAGGGGCAGCAGGAGGCGCTTGGTGATGCGGCCGATGCCCGCGCCGCAGTCCAGCGCGCACATCGTCCCCGTCTTGCCCTCGCCTTCCTGGGGTACGGGACAAGAGATGGGCACGATGAGATTAAGAGTGGCCAAACTTCTACTGCTTCTTACACATGTTTATACTCTAGTACAAGAGATGGGGATCACAGTATTTTGGGGGGGTCAAACATTTACTGCTTCTTACACATGTTTACACTCCAGCACAAGAGATGGGGATCGCAAAATGTTGGGGTGCCAAACTTCTACTGCCTCGTTCCTACACATAAATGGCCTTTTCTTCAATTGATAAACACAATAATACGCTAAAGCAAGCGGATTAAAGACATCGCTTTAGGCACTGGTAACTTTGTTTTTTCTGTCACTGTTTACATACATAGTCGTGTATGTTATTGACCTAATAAGAGTTGAAAAAGAGAAGTCATGTCAGACTTGACCATCATTAACCATCTTGTCATCATTATGCAAGTTTCTTACACCAATTAATTTCTTCAGGAAGGCCTTCGATCCATTGAGGTCGATGTTGGAGATGCTTCCGTAGCCTCCCAGCATGCCGTCCACTGTGGGGGGAACGTCCCGCCAGTACACCTCGGCATTGCCGTAGAAATGTGCCTCTTCACCCATCCTGTCATAACAATTGAATAGTTAATTCAGGATACACCATTTGGTTTGTGATTAATAATGCAACTAAATCGTTGGGTCAACACAACTGTACAGTCCTACAAATGTTCCTGTAAGCCAATCGTGGAGACAAAGCTGCATATGTATTGCGTAAATGTGCATCTGAATTAAAGCATTAGTCATCAGTGTGGTAGTACCGTTGGAGTAACAAATATAACGTTACTGATTTGTAATCAACATGAACATGCACTCTCGCACGCACAGATTGTATTTGATTAATTCTCTACCCAGTCATTCGGGGTGCTTCGGAGGACACCTTATTTAAACCGGCTGAGAACTTACACCAGGCTTATGACCAATGACGTAAGGCCAGCAACACATCATCAGCTCAGCATGCAAGGACTGCAAGCACGTGCACCTGGCTTTATTTGGCCAGTTGTCAGCTGTCACAACCATGTCGCCTCGGCCAGTGACCTAGCCCTTTCCTCTGGTATGCATTACCATCATACCGAGTCCTGAACACTTTATCTATCTTTATTTATTATGAAGATTTAAATGCACTCTTATCAATATACGTCTAATATCGAGGTAGATTAATAATAAACTGTCAGTCAGAAAGCAGTCACTTATTAAAATGAAAAGGTGTTGCATGTAAAATTGTGTAATAACAGTTGTATACGCTGTATAAAAACAGTTGGACTCCATTGACGCAAGGCAATTTAAGGGCAATAATATTGAATATATATAATGTTGGAATAAAAGTGTGGACTGGTGAGCACATACAAATGCACTCTTATCAATATAGGCCCTACGTCTAATATCGAGGTAGATTAATAATAAACTGTCAGTCAGAAAGCAGTCACTTATTAAAATGAAAAGGTGTTGCATGCAAAGTTGTGTAATAACAGTTGTATACGCAGTATAAAAACAGTTCGACTGCAAAGACGCAAGGCAATTTAAGGGCAATAATATTGAATATAAAATATATAATGTTGGAATAAAAGTGTGGACTGGTGAGCACATACAAATGCACGTGCCATTGTTTTTGGATTAGAGAACTATGCATAATTTCTCGCGATGATAAATCTTCCAACGTGAAGTTTTCATAAAACCGGAGAACGCGTTCATCGGAAGCCTCAATTTATACAGGGCTGTGTTACTCTAGGTCTGTCAACTTTGGACAATTCTGTGCGAATCCCAGTGCATACCTGCCTAACGAAAATAGTTCGTCACGTAGGAACGAACCGGTCGATATAGGTCATACAAATTGATTATCTGTTTCTATGTACGTGGCCATGCTCACTTGAACACTTGCATTACCGATTAGTCAAACCAAGCCGGCATGCTCATATTTACCGCGTGCTGATTTGTATACACAACGGCTAGACCGCTACAATCAATACCAAAAAGTGTGACCATTCCGCTACAATGACTCTATAATGACTTCTAACTTGTAGCAACAGGCTTACCTATTTCTGTATCAGGCCCAGGTTCCTACTCCGTCCCAATTCATATTATAACCATGCCGACATCTCTGCCCATGACGGTCACGCCTGCCCCTTCCCTATTTGGCTTCTTCGGCGAGCGGAAGTGATGATTACAGGTCAAACTACACACCATTAAAAGAAAATATATTTAGGCTACAAAGAAATATATATATATTTATTTATTCATTTGCAGCATAGATATTAGCCAAAGAGTGCATGAAATATTTTACCAAATTTCTCAAAAACACTTTTTATCAGGGAAAACCAAAGCCCCTAATCTGTGCGTAGTTGAGGCATAGAAGAGCAGATGTCTACCATATTACTCAAAGGAAACTGTCTCCATCCAGAGGTCATACGAAAGACTGCAACGCAGTCATTGACATCTGCACGTCTTGCGTTCAAAACGGACCCCTGCCAACCCTACCCCTAATAGAGGACTTAAAAGTGGTCTGCGAGAGCATGACAAAAATAAAAAAACGAGTGATTGTTACAATGTAGAATACGATGTGTGTGTTTGCCTATTTGTGACTACAAAACGATGCGTTTCAATGTACGAGGCCACACCTAAATTGTTATAAACGTTTAAGAACTCATCCCACCGAGAGCCAGGTTCATGTTTTTTTATGTTTAGTAGCACAAACAGAGCGAGGGGAAATCCTTTGCTTGCCTCGCTGTAACCAAAACCACCTGGTTGGTTTAGGCCTACCAAAAGATCAGTGAGTCCGATTTGCTCCCACTATTTAATGAACAAATGCTGTACACGTACTTATTTTGAGAAAAGAACATTTGATAGGTAACTAAAATATCGTTTTTTTTAACAAGCCATGGTTTTCGTTGAAAGCAATTAATAACATAACCGTGATGTTAGAAAAGTAGTGATACAACGAGTTTCTGATTGGGTAAGCTGGCCACTAGATGGCAATATTGTGCTTTACGAGTCCTGAGCTAATACACTCGCTCCATAGCTTGGATTGAAATGCCGTGTGTTCCGTATGATTCGGGTAAAGACATTTTCGCTTATTTTCTGTATATAAAAGTATATAATAAGTACAATCCTCCTTTTGAATACGATTATTGTCCTATTATTAATTATGAGGAGTTTAATATAGTTACAGTGTACATTAGGCTATGTATCCTCTAGTCTAAAGGCATAATGCGTAGGCCTATTCTAGTAAAATAAAATAAAAACAAATTAAAAACTATGTGTGGTGATACAGAGCGTAGGCCTACTTGTACTTTATTTAAGTTAAGAGAGGTCATGGGCATACCTTAAAACAATTAATATTGATCTTTCCAAATTGTGATGGGCGTGGTAGTAGTCTGCAGCCATGTGTGGGGTTTTGGAGCTGCAAAGGTGTTGGGGGGTGTAGTATGGCTGGGAGTTTGTTGAGGTAAAGCTCAGTGTCATCCGCATAGCGATGGCAGTTGAGGGGAGGCCCGGTGGATGAGGGTACCGAGGGGGAGGGGGGGGAGCGTGTGGAGGAGGAAACGGAGGGGCCCGAGCAAGGAGCCTTGAGGCACGCCTTGGTTGACTGGAGTTATGATAACAAATGATAGAAACGCAGACTAAAACTCGGACTAGCATACGAGAGCCAACTCAAAACATTCAAGTTAAGTTCATAGAAAGGGAGAAATCTGTGTGGGCCAAGAAGGAAACAGAAAGAACAAGAAAATACAAAGACAGAGGAGAGATTAAGTTAAAACAAGTGGGGAGAGAGCAGTGTTCCAGGTGAAATGGAGTATTATCGGGAACAGATGGAGCCGGGGAGAATACCGCTGTGTTGATTCCTTTCCAGGTCATGAAGTCAGATGAACCCTACATCTATGTGGCAAAGGTGTTGCAAAGATATCCTGCCCTGCATCTAACCACTAAGCCCTTCTTTCCTTTAGAAACCTTGTGCCACAAAGTTGTTTCACAATATGCAATCCAAAAAGCTAAATGAAGGTGTTTGGGGGCTTATGAAGCAATCGCTAATTTTCGAAAATACAAGATCTATGCCTTGTTTATCATCAAAGAGGAACCCAGTGGAACATCAATAGTCAACAGAATATAGTATGACTCCTGAACACCTAGCGCAATGCTGAAACTCCCTTGCATGACTTGAGTTGTAACAAGACTGAGTTTTGAGTCTGAGTCCTGATGAAACCCAAACCCTAAGAAGTGTCTTTCCAACTAATGATTGGTGCATAACGATGATTTGTATAAAGATGTGCATAGGTTATCAACAGAATGGAAATGTTCCTGAAAACAATGCATACGCACACTTTTGCGTGAATTGGGACAAATGTAGGAATGTGTTGACATGATTAAATCCGACAGAATGTTACGCAACCTCTCCTCTCCAATCAGAATCCAGTGTGCTTATCTAACCCACTTTTCACATCTCCCTCCTGATCACCGCCTCGTCCCTTTTCTTTTATGCTATCCTGTGCTATGCTACGCTACACTATGCTATTTTATGCTATGCTACGGTACGCATATGTTATGTCGTGCCATATTTTGTTATGCTTTCCTGATTTCCTGATCCTTGATGGTAGTCAAAAAAGCTTGGGCCTATGATTAATTCAAACCTATTCGCCAAATTCAACTCAAAACAAAAACTTCTCATAGTCATCATCCCCCATTCTCCCTTTAATTACGCTTCACTTTCTTACCCGTCCCTGCATCATCATCATCCCGCTCCTCCCACTTATGTCTTCATCTTTTCACTATAGCCTACCTCTATTTCCCTGGCCTCTTTTCGCTTCCGTGAGCTGCTGCAGCTTTCTAGGTCAGTCTCCCAGGCAGCCAGGCAGCAGACTACCAGCTTCACTCTCTTGTCACATCTCATCTGCTCTCTTCACTCTCATGATACATGGCGGATGGATAGATGGATAGGAAGGTAGGTAGTATAGCATAGCCTAGTATAGTATAGCATGGTATATAGCGTATAGCATGGTACTGTGTTTATTGTATACTATAATGTAGCATAGCATAGCAAAGATTAGCATAGCATCGCATATTATATTTTGGTATAGTATAATATAATATAGTATAGTAATATAGTAAAGTATAATTCAGTATAGTATATTATGGTATAGTCCAGTATAGTATAGAACAATAGTAATATAGTATAGTAAAAACATAGCATAATTCAGTATAGTATATTATAGTATAGTCCAGTATTGTATAGAACACTAGTAGTATGGTATACTATAATATAGTATAATATAGTATATTATAGTATATTATAGTAGCATAGTATAATATAGTGTAATATACCTTGCTTTAGTATAGTCTGGCATGATCATATGGTGAAAAGATATACGCATGGTGAAATCATTTATTTCATGTTTTCACCAGAAACATGTATGTATTGTGAAGACACCACATGATCCACAAAGCCACTGATACTGGGTGAGTATATGGCATAGAGGACCGAAGAGAAATGCATTCTGCTTTTTACCTTCTCGTTAAAAATTGATCCTCTGTTACCAGAGTTCACTCCTGTCCAAACTACTGAACTACAAAAAGTGTATGCGACGTATACACACCCACGCACACAAACACACTCACGCCCGGCACACAATCCCACTCGCCAAATGTTGACTTTTATGAGTGAATCTAATTGTCCAAAAGGAGAATAAGATAAATACTAAATTTAATTAGGAGTGACTTTTACTACAATCACAAGCGGAGAGAGTGAGAGAGAGAGAGAGAGAGAGAGAGAGAGAGAGAGAGGAGAGAGAGAGACAGAGACAGAGAGAGAGAGACAGAGAGAGAGAGAGAGAGAATTCCAGAAGCTATTCTCACTCTGACACACAGAGAGGGGAAGCGAGCGAGATAAGGAGCTGGAAAAAGACAAGGCGCTAAAGCCCTAGTGGTGGCTGCTGCCGCATGGTTAAAAATGCATGGCCCATTTTCTCATTAATATTTCAGGGAGGCAAACTCCTCTCTCTACATAGCCTCCTCCCTGCAATGCTTTGCTCTCTCCGACTGCAGCAAGTCAGCGCAGAAGCGAGGAGAGGCAGAGAGAATCAGATGGGCCCCTAATGTATACATTTATATTCATCTATATATATATATATGTATGCCTGCTCGATTTCTTTTTAACATACTAACGTATAGGATTTATTGAAGAGCATTTATGGATTCATGTTGAAGCTGTTAGGGTTCTTTCTTTGTCGTCCGTTTACACCACCACTAATACAATCCTCGTAATGGTTACAAAAAAGATATCACGGCTACGCTGCACTCTGTCCAGGTGTTCTTTAAGGAGCTAGGTCGTGCCGCACTCTTGAATCCTACTCTTGCTTGAATATCACTGATTGTTCTCAGGCATGTGAGTGGCTCGAGATAACATCGTCTGCTGAACGACTCAATGTAAACGTGAACGTCCATCTGCTC
>NC_082385.1:8475909-8573409 GCF_031168955.1 Gadus macrocephalus
ATTGCCCATGATGCAACATCCCCAATAAAACATCTCAAGTTGATCATATTTTATTGTATTGTCGGACTAGCCATCGGCAAATAGATTTTCCGACCGCAGTTGTTGTCCCAGAAAGACATCAAAGTCATGTTGGTTTGGTAAACTAACTGATGCTTTTAGTGGTCCCCTTTGGAAAGTTGGCAAAAAGAAAAACCTGGAACCAAAAAGTCAAAATGAACATCAAAGTCTGAGGTTATGAATGATTTATCTCCAGGAAATTAAATTGATATAGTGCCAATTACAACATTAGCATGGCTTATAACTGTGTGAGGTTAACGGTCATTTGATGTTAAAAAGGTCTCTTTAAAAGGAAATCACTGGAGGATTATTTATGCTACTCTTAATGATGAATTACAATTATCTTCTGGATTTTTCTTAATAGTTATTATATATCTCACATTAACAAAATATTATTGTTGACATATTATTCTTGATGTAGGCCTATTAAGAATATCACAGTATACTATGAGAGAAAGAGAAAATTGCTGCTATGACAAAACATACATTAAGGTATTAGATTGGCATTTCTGTTTCCATTCAGTATCGGTGCGGTGCATCATTATCAAGGTCGACGGTGCTTTTCCTCTTTTTTCGAATACATTAGCAAAGCCAGATTGTGATGTAGGGAATGTCTATCGTGCTCATTCCACATATTCCTTCACAAAGTGTAAACCGAAATGCAATTTCTCAACTCCCCGTTGTTGCAGAAACCAAATATAGCGAAGACTATTTAAAGCTTGTCTCGATCGCACATCCTCCCCCTCAGTAGTCAAGCGTGGAGGGCATTTCATCTGCGCGGCGACATGTACCGTTTGCACAGCGGAAGTGGTGAACTCTCCCGATGGGTGACCTCACCCTCAAACACTGAGATTATTGCAAGATGACGGGGAGGAATGACAGAACGGCGGTGAACTCCAGCGCAAAGTGCACCACATCAGCTGGGGGTCTGGAGTACACATGAATCACTGCTGTAGTCCTCTGGCTTTATTATAATTAAAATAAAATATTGCAATTAATAATAATGATGATCATAAAAATAATAATAATAGTGATGATTCTCTATGAACAAAGCTAGTTTTACATCGGATTGCAAATTTGAACAAATAAAGCCTTTTTTCCAATTGATAAGCGTTATAAATGAAGTACAAACTGCCAAGTGTATGTTTACAGGTGATATATACAGTTGATTACAAAAAAAAATTACTTAAATAATAATGATTGTACTCTTATGGTTACAAGGGAGACATTCACATCAGAATTTTGAAATAAATATATATTAGTCATGCAAATATTTTCACCCATAAAGATTAACATGCAGATAGCGCAGCCAGTCGCTATAACAACTCATTGATAAAAAAACATGATAAGTGTGCATGTTTGTCTGTGTTTGTGTGCATGTGTGTGTGCGTGTGTTTGTGTAATTTTATTTTCGTGTACGTTCATGTGCTTACGTGTTTATTGGGTGCGTGCTGCTGTGCCCACAACAAAGTTCTGCAAGCATGGGTGTTTATGGAGAGTGCATGCAGTTTTAAGTGTTTGATTCATAATAAAGTGAGTAGGTAGCATAGCGACTGTTGTTCCCTCCCTAATTGTCACTGCATAGTGTTATTGGACAGTTTAAAAAAAAACGAATTCCAGAAATTTCAGGGAAAACATCCAAACATTGTTTATGTAGGAACAGTATAAATAACTAAAGATATCTTGGTGATTGTCTGATGGGGTTTCTGGTCCAACGCTCCTCTAGGTGATTTTCTGAACGCCTCTCAGATCAGGACTGCGACTCCAGCCCACAACCATGTGTGTTGGATTACTCCCAGCCGTATACGGACCCGGTTGATGTACTATTCTTCCATGAATTACGACCAACGTACGACTACTACCATTTACTCAGTACATGCGCTTTGGTTGAATGTTAAATAGGATACTATGAGATAAGACGGTATGGATTGAGATTTGAGTTTCACAGCAGAAAGTTAAAAAAAGTATAGAAATATTGAGCATACAGGGAGTTTGTGTGTGTGTGTGTGTGTGTGTGTGTGTGTGTGTGTGTGTGTGTGTGTGTGTGTGTGTGTGTTGCGTGTGTGCCTGCGTGTGTGCGTGTGTGTGTGCGTGTTGTTCCATAGAACAATAAGACACTGTGTGAGCTAGAGATCACACAGGCCTCTATGGGGCTCCAAAACTCCACCAAACTGCAGACCACACCCCCCCCCCCCTCCCCCCCCCTGCTCCCTCCCTGTGACTACACCATGAGTCATATTCTAGACTGGTCTGACAGGAACTCACACAGAGAATGGCTCTCTCTCTCTTTCCCTTCCTCCCTCTGTTGTGTGTGAGTGTGTGTGTGTGTGTGTGTGTGTGTGTGTGTGTGTGTGTGTGTGTGTGTGTGTGTGTGTGTGTGTGTGTGTGTGTGTGTGTGTGTGTGTGTGTGTGTGTGTGTGTGTGTGCGTGTGCCTGTCTGTGCCTGTGTGTGTCTGTGTGTGTGTGTGTGTGTGTGTGTGTGTTTGTCTCTCTCATTCTTTCTCTTTCCTATCTTTCATTCTATCTCTCTTTCTCTCTATTTTCTCTTTCCCTTTCGCTCTCTCTCCCACTCTCTCACTTCTCTCTCTCTGTTTTCTGTGTGTCTGTGTGTGTGTGGGGGGGAGGGGGGGGTAAAAGACATAGTGTGTCTTTTAGACTTCGATTTGTTTTAAAAGAACAATGGATTACCTTGTCCCCCCCATCCACACACACGCACACACACACACACACACACACACACACACACATATGCACACGCACACACACACATATATGCACACGCACACACACACACACACACACACACACACACACACACACACACACACACACACACATATGCACACGCACACGCACACACACACACACACACACACACACACACACACACACACACACACACACACACACACACACACACACACACACTCAACTCTGCTGTGTGTACATACTTCTCATCTTTCACCTGCCACAGACTGCTCCTTCATGTAAATATACCTTTATATTCAGAACCTCTAGGGTTGTGGATACCTGTTAAACACACCCTCAACATAATGCTCATATTGCAATTCATAGCAGCAGTTAGTGTTCAGTTAACGGAACACCAATTTGACTGACTTATCTTTACGAATACGAATTTCGCTCAACGGAACGTATAAATGGATATGATAAACAAGACAAAAGAATTCTGGGAAGAAGTGTGTTTTGGTTGATTTTCATAAAATGATCTAATATTGTGTAAACCATTTCCGGCAACACAGTCATTGAATCCACTCGTTCGCAAAACACACACAAACACACACAAAAAATATAAAGCATGGACACGCTCCCACAAACACACACACACACACACACACACACACACACACACACACACACACACACACACACACACACACAAAATAACACTATTCAACCATGGCAACCACAGCAAATGAAATGACATGCATCTGTGTTGTTTAAAGTTATAGTGTGGAACTCATGGTACTAAGTATTAACTATGGTCGTTAATATATTGTTTCCTTGCTGCCCACAAACTCCCTAACTAAATAACACAAAGCATTGGCCATTCAATTAACTACTACTACTATTACTACATGGATTACTCATACTAGTACTTGTTCACCCTTCTCGGCATATCGAAAGGGTTTCCTGTTATGTGGTTTCAGGTTTGGTTTTAAAAGGCTCTTTTGATTCATTCTAATGTTGGATCCAAAGCTGTGAACATGGACAACTAAAACTGAGAGGGGGGGGGGATGCCTTGTTTTCTGTGTCCTTCTGGTGATATTCTAGTACCAACCAGATATTCATTTCCCTCAAATGAATGAAGGCCGAAACAGATTTGCAGACTCTTTTTGCGTTGGAGTTCGGACAGAACGGGTCAGCTTGTCTTCCCGCTGGAAGAGTTTATCAGTGCTGGCCGAGTTTGTGTAAGCTGTAAGCCAATCAAGTACGGACCGAGACAAATAAGAGGTGGGAGAAAATGACCCTTCAACCAGACATGAGCTGGTCTGCCAACAGACTTTAGATTGTTAGTCTAAAATCTGATTTGTGACGCTAGATCCATCCAAACTAATGAAATCGAGATCCATATCTGGGATGGAGAACCACAAAAATTTGGCCTTGCTAAAAATGTGTGAAACCATCGACTGCTAACAAGAGTTGGACTAGCGTTAGAAATGTTCTTAATGACCTGCAGACCGCATGCAGCTCAGCAAGTTGATGATACAAGCTGTGATATTCTTTTTGAATCGGAGTTTTCCTTGCCCTAGCTCGCATAAGGCGTGGGAAACATTACAGACGAGAGAACATCGAAATCTGAATCCTGTCGCGACTATCTGTTAATCACTTCCGAGAAATTTGCCCTATTGGATTTCAGCAATGAGTGATGTAGCTGATGTTTCTCCTCAGCAAGCACTTCCTGGGCTAAAAATAAAATATTAGCAACATTATTTGTACTGCGCGTCGAATAGACGTTGATAATTGTGCTGTCAAGCGATTAAAATATTTAATTGCGATTAATCACATTAATGTCATAGTTAACTCACGGTTAATCACGATTAATCGCAAATTATTTTTCTATGCTAAATATCCCTTGAAAATTTAAATAAATAAATTGCGTTAATCGCGTGATAAAAAAATTAACGCCGTTAAAATTGGTTTGCGTTAACGCCGTTAATAACGCGTTTAACTGACAGCACTAGTTGATAACGAATCAGAACAAGGCAGTTGGAAAGGAACGCCCACTGACGGCAGCCTGTTTTAAGGTGGAGCTAAGGTCAGGGCTGGATATCATGCCAGGTATGACAAGTTACAGATAACATATTGCCCCACATATTATGCGATAGATTTCAGTATCATTGTTTTGAGAATAAAAATGTAGCATTGTTTTGCTGATCAAAAAAATAACATCTACAATTGGTCCCCTTTAAAGTAGCTTTAGTTGTAGCATTAGCTTGCACGTTGGCCAGACTGTGCTAGCTGTCAGCATTCTTGACCAACGTCTCTGGTCTAAGAAGCAGTTTATACAGTCATCCAACTTTAGTCCTATTTCTATTGTCACTATGTTGCACACGGGCGGGAGTATAACTTTGGATCACAAGTAGACGATACATAATGTTGATTCATCAGATCATAAAAAATGCACAAGAGTGGGGAGGAAATAGGAAATATCAAGCATTTCACTTTGGGAGGCTTTTGGGTCTTGTTGACGATGACATGGAACATGATTGTTGCCGACGGTAGGATAATCAGATAAGTTAATAAACATATTACAGACCCTCGAGGATTTCGCGATGTTGCGATTTGCCACTTCAATGCAACATCAACCAATCACGCGAATTCAGGGCAGTGTCGCAATTTTAACCAACCACCGCAACTTTCCCACAAATTAGTGGCGTCGTCTTGAACTGACGTCGACAAACTACCTTCGGCCTTACTTCCGTGTTTACTACGTCGAAGCGATTCAAGCATTCATGCAGCATGTGCGCGTCCAACGTTTCACACTTGCCAACCAAAATAACTGCGAAAGATTGCAAAAAGCACAAGCATAAATCTTCCATTAATAAGCATTTTGCCACCGCAAAACATAACTACAGAATTGCAGAACTGCAGGCAGGACGTCAGACGACGAGGCAGATCACGATGACACAGGCTGTTGCATCAAGTCAATTGCCAGCGCGGAAAGAATCAAGAATCAATTATTCATAGAACCATTTCTCAGTGTTTTTGTTCTTTTAATTAATGTTTTTTTTCCAGTAATAACTTAATATTTAACAAATTACTCTGGGAAAATTGCAGTAATAACTTAATATTTAACATCAGGAAAATCGCAACTTTCAGAACTTTTCATCGCAACTTTCACTTCCCCTCGCACTGTAATCGCAACAACAATCTCAAAAAAGGCCTGCGAAATCCTGGAGGGACTGATATAAGGTTCCCTTCATCACTGCAGTTGGCATATTCTGAAACCTTCCAAAAATGTATTTATTCATTCCCATTGATTCTGTCCCATGAACAATCTAACCTTGCCACAAGTTATGAATAAATATTAAAGTATATAATTAAAATGAAAAGGAAGATGCCATCATTTGTTTATATTCATTAAAATAAAGTTGATGTATGTATGTATGTATGTATGTATGTAAGTTTGTGTGCATGCATGTATGTGTGTGTGTGTGTGTGTGTGTGTGTGTGTGTGTGTGTGTGTGTGTGTGTGTGTGTGTGTGTGTGTGTATGCATGTATTTATATATGTATATGTATGTGTATGCATGTATATGTATGTATGTCAATATGTATATATGTATGATTGCAAGTATGTTTGCAAGTATGTATGTAGGTATGTATGTGAGTTACTGAAAACCCCTCAGAAAGGCCCTATTCTCTCTTCCACCGAAATAATAATATTCCCATCCTTTTGTAATTGTCACAAAAAGTCCCAATAGTTCCTTTTGTCAGTGCTTAAACCTGCACAGTGTGAACGCACGTCTTTGAGGTAAGAAGAAAGCGCAGGAAGCAGCAAAGACAAGAGAGACGCATGGAGCAGCACAAGAAAAAGCAAACCGTCTGCATTCCTCCACTGTGCGCCTGTGTGTGTGTCAGAAAACAAGCCTGCCTAAAGTTGCTCCAGCGCTCACGATGTAAAAAATATGCAGATTTTCCTTGTGAACTCCAATCGGACTTCATCCAGCCGGCTGCCAATCACAGGGCTACCTTGAAGATCACATGATAATGAAAGAGCCGTGGGCTACAATCAATCCCCCCTGTGTGTGAAAAAGGGAAAACCGCAAACCAAGTCGGAGCCCGTCGTCAGTGCAGTTACTAAAAGAACGCACAACAACACACACACACAGACACCCACACCCACACCCACACACTAACACACACACACACACACACACACACACACACACACACACACACACACACACACACACACACACACACACACACACACACACACACACACACACACAAGTGAACACACACACACAAGTGAACACACCCCACAGTGGCTGCATCTCGATGACGCCAACTGAAAAACCGTAGCTTAGAAACGGTTCTGGTGCGATCGTCATTCCCCCCCCCCCCACCCCCCTCCCCCCCCCTCCCCCCAGGTACGGCGGCTCCCTTCCTGCTAATCCCACCCACTGTGTCTGGTATGCAGACGCGTCTCAACAGGTCATATGCCGTCCGCATTCCAACACAGCCACTCAAAGGGAGGAGGGGAGAGAGGGGGAGAGAGAGGGAGGGAGAGCCCAGAATGCACAGACACACACACTCCAGCACTCCAACACACACACACACTCTGACTCAGTTATGTAAAACACACACAGACACACACACACACACACACACACACACACACGCACACACATGCATAGGCATACACGCATGCACACAGGCACATAGACATATTAAACACACACTCCCACACGCACGTTCACGCACACTCTCTACACACATAAAACACACAGCTGACGTGCACTCATACGCGCCTAAAACACACTCACACACTCACTCACATAAAACACATGCATACTCATACACACATAAAAAACACAAATGCGCATTTGTGTGTGTACATGCATGTACAAACACTCACACACACACACACACACACACACACACGCGATAAACCCACACATGCTAACGATGCAGGATATAACATTAACCCAAAACACTTATGTATGGTTTGGTCCTATAAATAGGTTACAAAAAGATCGATGTATGTCTGGTTTTTAATCCAGTAAATAGGAGATATGCATAGGGTGCAGCTATAATCCTATAATCATCATTAAATGAAACATGCTAACGTTGTGCAGCCGCAGTGGACTCCGCCGGTAGGCCGTTACACTACATAGGTCGTACAACAGGTTGTCAACCAATGGGATCGAGCACCTGATTGATTTACGACAATAAGGGAAAGAGGACAGATCTAGGAAATTAAAACCATTAGTTAGGCCTACTGGCGGACTGATGCACGTCTGTTCTGTTGTTCTCACAGTGGACTGAATGTGGGCCAGGATACTAAGAGGAGGAAAAAGAAGTGTTGATTCTTAATCAAACCTGAAATAAAAATAAATTGATTTCATAATATAAACTAACGTCTCTAACGCGTTTTGTGAATTCATGTTGCATTGAAGCAGGGTAAAAACCTTCTCACACTACGCTTATATGTAGGTGCGTTGATAAGAATAAGGTTTTTGCCAGCCACAACATATTAACTTTAATCTTCTTAATCATCTTCCTCGCTTTCGTCATAAAAACATTTTCTCGCCAACAAGTTCCCTACTCCCAGCCGCCAACTGGCTGGCTGTTTCCGACGATTCCGTCGGCACACTTTACGGGAGAGACCGACATTGCAACCGCTGCTGTCGCCATGGTAACTAATACCTTTTTTTTGCCCAAGGGGAGTGGAGGGATATGGAGTAGGTCAAGACTCTGGTTGCCTTGGAAACGGCACACATCTCACACACACACACGCACACATACACACACACACACACACACACACACACACACACACGCACACACACACACACACACACACACACACACACACACACACACACACACACACACACACACACACACACACACAAACACACAGATCAGCCGTGAGGCCGCCCCCTTTTTGCAGACAGGCGGTGCACAGGGGGGTTACGGCTGTCCCCCATTGGCTGAAAAGCTGCATCGATGCACAACACCTCCTTGTAGGAGCGACGGCACGCGATAACATAAGAGGAGATGCAGCGATCTCCGTTCAAACGCAGGCTGCTGCCGCCATGGGTAGGACACAAGTTTGAGGAGACACAAACACACACACACACACCCACACACACACACACACACACACACACACACACACACACACACACACACACACACACACACACACACACACACACACACACACACACTACCTATATATCGAGTGCTGTGGTGCAATCTCTTTATCTTAGCATTTGTTTATGTAAGCCTACTACATGTGATGAAGAACATGTTATAAATAAAAATAAATACAAAGTTTTGTTAAGGGTCCAGTTGCCAAATAGACAACAAGGACAATAAACCAGGGATTTATTTTGTATATTTTTAACAGAAATTAACAGCTAAATTCTGCAATAGTTAATACAATACATACTGTGTGTGTGTTGCATACTCTGTGTATGGATTTCTGCAGGAAATAGAGGAAGAGAGTAGAAGTAAATAGTGATCTGTGGGCATCGTCTCCTGTGTTTACATATAAAGGGTGGAATCGCATTGCACGTGTTGTCCCAAACCCAGATGGGGTTTTGTGAGGTTGAGTGCTGCCACCACTTGGTAACATGCACTTCAGTAGCCCACATAAGGCACAGTAAGGTCTGGAGCTGCGCTGTGGAGGTTGAGCGCGATATGCAGGGAAGGGGAGAGGGAGGTTAGACTGCTGCTGCTGCTGCTGCTGAATTATGCCTGTGCTGCCACTGGGGGGAGGGAATCTCCTGTAGTACACAGACCTGTGTGTCAAAGTGCTTCCACGTGACCAGCCCAACGACTGATCAGGAATCAGGGTTTGTTTGTTTGTCTGATCGGCTATATAAGCGATATTGCTTAAACAGCGGGGTTATTGAAATCAGTTAGGAGCCTAGCTGTCCGTTTTCTCGTTTGAATGACGTATGAATGTCTTGCATGTAGAGGATTGAGGATTGTGTTCACTTGAAACGTAATATAACATGCAAAACTATGGGGCAAATACATCGTTAAGCTATTCACAACGTTGGATGTAGAAATATTGTTTTCTGTTGCAACTCAGGGTTAGGCTTAACTTGAATAAAAAGTTCTATATTAGCAATTGAAATATTCTAATCGTCACACAATACAGTCATAATAAAGAGAACACAGTTGTACTTAAACAAATGATAGGAGAGAGCAGTGGCCATAGCTTAACAATTTGTGTTATATATTGTTGTTTATAGATTGATTGATATATACACTTACATACAATATGTATTGTATCTCTCTCTATACACAATATTAGAGAGAGAGAGAGAGAGAGAGAGAGAGAGAGAGAGAGAGAGAGAGAGAGAGAGAGAGAGAGAGAGAGAGAGAGAGAGAGAGAGAGAGAGAGAGAGAGAGAGAGAGAGAGAGAGATGAAGAGAAAGAGTGATGAAGAGAGAGAGAGAGAGATTTATTAATATACATTGCTGTAGAGCTAAATCTATTTCTTGAGATTTCTCTAAACTGCGGCGTGGTTTGCTAATTTTCGTGGCAACACGAAACAAAGTGAAAGCCAGCGTGCTTAGGGGGGAGGGGGGGGGGGGGTGCGAGGGTGGCAGAGAAGTCAGACTAGGATATGATGAAACTAATGGAAATCAGAGTAGAGCACATGAGAGCACACATGGCTGAGGCAGAGCGGGAGGCAAAACGGTGAAACTAAACTGTATACAGCTTTTATCATATCTTACAGGTAAAAGACAAAGTTAACCTCCAGGTAGGGGTTAGAAACCTTGCTGTATGATGGCTGCATATTGCTGTGGACATTGGCGATTGAACACAGAGCCCTCCAACTGGGAGTACGAGCAACAGACTCGCCGTCCCCCTGACAGCGTAGCCTGAACTGGTGATGCTATTACTCGGATGAACTCTGGACGGATATATCAAATTAGTTAAAACTTATGAAACAGTAATTAAATGTTAAACTTACAAATACGAATATTTGTTTGAATCTCTTTACAATAAAAACTGTTTGATTAACAATAAAAATATTAGGAATCATCGCTATCGCGGAAACAGTGTGGCCAACTACACTCATAATCTCTTCCCCTGTCTAGTACATGTCACTATGTCCTTTTTAATGGATAGAAGCCAACCTTTAAGGGTCGGTCATTCAGCGGTTGATCATACCACCACAAGATTGGGACGATGACAACGTGGCAAAGTTATGACTAAAAGAACCACATGATGCGACTGCACTCGTCCTTTTCACATTTATCACGTATGCTTGTTCTTATCCTCTCAGCAGAGATAAAACGCACCCTGCGTTGCATAAATTGACCTTGGGTGTGTAGAAAACACACTCTAGAGCTGCACTGCTCCACAGGCCTACTCCAGCACCTTAGGGCCGGTTGCGTATACATTTTCTACATTTGTTGATTACAACTAACGGCTGCATTCTTACGGTTCCCTCACGTGTCGTACTCTCTACAGCTGTTAGTTGTAGAGCCTGGCATAGTACAAATCAAAAATGTAAAACCCGCCTGTGTTGGGTAAATCTCTTTCTCGTTTCACATTGTTGCTCCAGATGCTTTAAGGGGTCCGGATTATAAAAACACGGTACGAAACTGTGTGCAACAGCTCCCTGCGAGTGAGCAGCTGGTATTGTCAGCTCATCAGACCCATCGATGGACTTTTAAATGACTTAGACTAGGTGCAATGTTCCCTGGCACCTGGTTAGCCCTTCCAAAAGATCTCTGGGACTGAAGTCCCCCGAACGTAAAAGTGCTGTTGGGGAGATTTAGGAGCTACAAGTGAAATTTGTTAGAAGTGTGTCCGTCAGCTATGAGTAAGTGAAATGTTACGAACGTCTGTTCTGGTTGACTGCGCTTGCCTCTGTATAAGACATGTTATATCTTAGACTGCTCATGGCAATTTTTTTTCCAATCATTACAGCACTTCCCTGACTGGTTAGGGGATTATATTTTTCGTGCATTCATTTTTATCATAGCACCACCACAGGTACATGAACGCAACACTTCTCAATGGCGGACGAAGGTAGGGAGGGCGGAGAAAGGGAGGGGGGGTTCTTTATGCTCTCTTCTGCTCTCTCTCTTAACAACTCTCAAATCTTGCCTACAGCCCTTTTAAAGCCCAAAGCTCCCGGTCGTGTCGGGACAGAGGCAAACGAATGTTATTGAATTGAAACACACAGCCCTGCTACATTCGCGCTCTGTGTGCTTTGCTCTGTTAGAAAAACATTATTGTATTTATGGGTCACGCTACAAATATGTTGCGCTGTGTGCTTTGGGCTTTAAACTAAGGTCTGTGTTTGTATGACATTGCAACAGTACTACTTTAGAATAAAACAGTGAGGATGTGTTTCAAATGTTCACCTAAGGCCCCTACTCTTAGCTGAATAGGCCTACTTTGTAGGGGGTGCTGAAACCATAAGTTGATTAATCGAGCAACAGGAAATTGATTGATTATGATATGGATCATTTTAGTTGTCTGCGGCAATACCAATTATTTACTTATAGCTACATAAAGGCGAACATTAGGTTGCCTTTCCCTGTTTCATACACATACATACAATAAATGGTGGTTAATCACCTGATCTAACACATTAAAAACTAAATGATTATCATTCAGCTAAAAAGGATATCATACATCAAAAATGAAAATCCTTAAGTCATAGGAACATTTTCAGTTGAGAATAATGTATAATTTGTGGGTGAATATTCTAACTGCTATGACACTTAGAGACAAATTATAACACAATAGTTATTTAAATGATACTTGGGTTCTACAGTTAATATACTTTTTAGATCTGTTGCTCTTATTACACAAATACAAAAATACAAAAGCAAACAATACAACCTCTCTTTCTTGCTGTGCATGCGCAGGTGTGTCTGAGATTCACCTGGCACTGCGAACAGACATGCAGGTAACTTTGTTTACCGCACTGATCCATAACAGAAGCCCATGGGCATATATAATGCGTGTTGGATGGTCTCTGCTTCAGAGTCGGCGCCAAACGCAACTTTCATCAGAAATTAGAATAAACTCAGGACACGTAAAGGTGGTCCTTGATTTGGGCACTATGCTGTGGCTGCACATCAACACATATCTTGAACAAACAAACTGAAAACTGTTCATGCATTGATTTAAAACCCGCATGTTTCCCCCCCACCACTTTTCTACTTTGGTAGTCTGTATGGGTTTACGCGTGCTTCTATTGATTTGCCTTTTCTTTTTTGTTCCTTCTCATCAGTGCTGCACAGTGTAGAAAAAACACCTCTCTATTTCTGGCCATGGTTAAGATTCAGCAGTGGTCATCTTCTTCTTGAGAGAGAGAGCGAGAGCGAGAGCGAGAGCGAGAGCGAGAGCGAGAGCGAGAGAGAGAGAGAGAGAGAGAGAATGAGAAACAGAGGGAGAGAGAGAGAGAAACAGAGGGAGAGAGAGAGAGAGAGAGAGATAGAGAGAGAGAGAGAAACAGAGGGAGAGAGAGAAACAGAGGGGGGAGAGAGAAACAGAGGGAGAGAATGAGAAACAGAGGGAGAGAGAGAGAGAGAGAGAGAGAGAGAGAGAGAGAGAGAGAGAGAGAGAGAGAGAGAGAGAGAGAGAGAGAGAGAGAGAGAGAGAGAGAGAGAGAGAGATTGGGAATGGAGGTGGTGGTATACGGTCTGCTGCTGCATCGACTGCATGCCGGTGCAGAGGAGAGAAGAGGAGCAGAGAAGGAGAGGAGCTGAGGAAGAGAGGGGGAGACGAAAGGAGTGGAGCAGAAGAAGAGAGGAGCAGAGAAGGAGATGAGTAGAGTAGGAGAGGAGCAGAGAAGGACATGAGAGGAGAGGAGGAGACGAGCAGAGGAGGGGAACATTGGAGAGGAGCAGAGAAGGAGATGAGCAAGACAGAGGAGCAGAGAAGGAAAGGAGGAGAGTAGGAGAAGAAAGGAGAGTAGGAGAGGAAAGGAGGACAGGAGACAAGGAGAGGGGAGACGAAAGGAGAGGAGCAGAGAAGTAGATGAGGAAAGTAGGAGAGGAGCAGAGAAGGAGATGAGAGGAGGAGAGGAGGAGAAGAGCAGATAAGGAGAGGAACATAGGAGAGGAGCAGAGAAGGATATGAGGAGAGTAGGAGAGGAAAGGAAAGCTGAAGAGGATAGAGGAGAGGAGAGGATGATCAGAGGAGAGGAGCAGAAAATTTGATGAGGAGAGTAGGAGAGGATCAGATGAGGACAGTAGGAGAGGAAAGGAGGAGCAGAGAATAGGATCAGAGAAGGAGTGATCAGATGAGGAGAGTAGGAGAGGAAAGGAGGAGATGGGAGGAGGAGCAGAGAATAGGATCAGAAAAGGAGAGGAGGAGAGGAAAGGAGAACTGTGGAGGAGGAGAGAAGGAGAGGAGAGGAAAGAAGGAGGAGTGTAGGGGAGGAGCAGAGAAGGAGAGGGACAGGGAAGGAGAGGAGAGGAGGAGGAAAATAAAATTCTGAGGGATGGAGAGAGGTAGAGTGGTGGTGAGTAACGTAGGGAAATCTTTTTTGAAATCAAAACATGAAGCTAATCTTCTCTTACCTATAATTAGGTATCTTTGGAGATAGTCGAACATTTGAATGTTGTAAATTGAAAGATGCTGCCGACACTTTTGTGGTTCTGTTTGTGATGATGTCATTATTTACTATTAATACGGAAAATAATAATTATAATGGTAATACACACACGCAAACGCACAAACACACACACACGCACACACACACACACACACACACATACACGCACACACACATACACACACACACACACACACACACACACACACACACACACACACACACACACACACACACACACACAAAGTCAGAAAGTGCTTCCTACAGAAAAGGCCATAGGCCTTATGTTGAAAACATACTGGGGTCTATTCTATGTTGCATAGCAGTCTCTACGGATACACATTCCAAAACAAATATAACTTACATGATCATAAAGTAACCCTAACCCTAACCCAAGTCGCAACAGTGGGAAGAAAACCTCGTATACTTTTCGACCGGTGTACCCTCCATCCAGCGTTGGCTGTGCGCACGGAGGATGCCCTCTCAACAGAATCAGTCTTCCAGCTCGATCAATCGGTTTCGGAATTTGAATAGCACAGAAGAACCGCTTCGCTCCTATTGGCTAAGGCCGCCAGTCGTAGGTGAGGCCTGGGTGTCAATCCGCAGAAAGCGAGCCGCTCATTGGTTCGCGTCGAAAGTGGGACGTCTCTTTGCGCGATATATAAATATTTTGTGGAGCGAAGGACGCCTACAGATGATTGCTCGCTGGTGTATCGAGGATGGTGGATAGCTAGAGCCCATGTTCCTCCTCAGAGCTGACTCGAGCCAACAACACACAGTGAACCCCGCTCCTTTCCACTCCCTGTCTCTTCTCACTCCCCGAGGGAGGAGGGAAGAAAACAACTTAAAACAAAAGGGGGGACATAATGATTAGCACCACCATGGAGTGTGCTGCTGCCGCGGTAGACGCGCAGAGCCTCATCTCGCTCTCCTTGCGGAAGATACACAACTCCCGGGCGCAGCGAGGAGGCATCAAGCTCCACAAGAACCTGCTGGTGTCCTACGTGCTGCGGAACGCCCGGCAAGTTTACATGAACGAAAAGTACGCGGAGATCTACCGGATGCAGCAGTACGAGGAGGTGATGACCGTCTGCAACGAGATCGAGGAGCTGAACCCCCTGGATCATCTGGCCGGCGGGGACGGAGAGGAGCCGAGCGGGGAGTGTTGCCGCAGCGCCGGCGTCGCCGGAGCGGGAGAAGCGGTGAGCCTGTGCGGTGTGTCGCTTCCTCCACCTCCTCCTCCTGCCGTCTCTAGTGCTGGTGCCTGCTCCTCGGCGACTCCCCTCGCTCTCCACAGCGGCGAGGAGCTGTGTAAGGACTCCGAATCCTCCTCTTCGTACTACCGGAGCTGCTGTATGGAAGCGTACCCCGTGTCAAACTGTGACCTTTCCCTGACGGGGAGCGGCGGCGGTGGAATCGGCGGCGGCAGCAACAGCGCACATTGCAACAAAACCACCGTTCTCGATCTGGACACGCACATAGTGACCACGGTGGAGAACGGCTACCTCCACCAGGACTGCTGCGCGCTGCCTCCGCTCCAGTCCCCGGTGCAGCAGGGCGCGCATGCTGCGCTCGGCGCAGCGCAGCCCTCCACCAAGAAGCGGAAGGTGGACTTCGGCTGTTATTACGTCTCCTCCGATATGGAGGAGATTTCGGATTTCGTGCCGTGCAAACGGGTGAAATTCGAGGACTGCTCGTACTCGAATTGTGAATATCTGGACTCCTCGAACATCTCAAACCTCATCTCCATCTTCGGCTCGGGGTTCTCGGGGCTGGTGAGCCGGCAGGCGGACTTTGAGCAAGCCCTGAACGGACAGTTCTGTAGCCAGCAAGCCCTGGCGAGCCTCGGCGCATGGACTAGAGCCATTGTAGCGTTTTGACTTGGGGGGCGAACTAGAATCAAACACTTTATACAACTGTACCAATCCTAAATCAACTATATATGTCTATTTTTGAAAAAGAAATGTTTCAACGTGGAGCAGATGGTGGACTTCAGTTTTAACAATGGGAAACAATGGTTGTGCCATATGTTATGTGCAAAATGTCCCTTTATACAGAAAGATGTCTACAGAATATATTAAGTAGGCCTATTAATTATTTTAATCTAACGAAATGGAGTTTTGTTGCCTTAAGCCCAACACACATTACTGCTAGCTATTGCCATAGCCTACGTTGAAAGTAATTGAAGGTGGCTGAATGTCTTTGCTCGCTAATCATGTCTTTTTAATATGATCTGCATCCAAACATGTTATTTCAAACAATATGTACACATGTGGGTGTAAGGACATTGTCATGGCTCAGTGCTGCCAAAAACCCAGTCACAACAGAAACCCTTAACATGCCTCAACTGCTTCTGTGGAGCCCTATTACCTGGTGAACAACCATGTATTAAGGTCTGGTGTGTTCTGATCACTCTGTGATTGAAGACATCCTTTATATGCCTAATGTGGTTTCGACGCATGTGACCATTACATTCATGTGTTTAATAAGTCAATGGCCGACTCAAATTTCCCTCCGAAACTCTTTGAGTGGATTCACTCAGATTCAGCCCTGGGCATGTCAGTTGATGGAGTGCCAAAACTTCTATGCCATCACACCTTGTGAGCTGCTAAGGCCTATTTACTTCAACTCCCAGCATGCACCAGCCCAGGTATATTTTGGCAGTTTGTGCTGAATCGTTACCCCCTTGATCAAAGGTTGTTGCTGAAACTTTGACATCCATTCATGATTCAAATATAACTTGCTTTTGTGAGTTTTATTTTCCAATATGTTAATCCTTTTGTTTTAAAAAGGCAATCTCATCATTTAGCCATAGCCTACTACATCCATGCATTAGGCCTGTATATGAACACTATGTGTACCAAAATAAAGGAGTTTCAGGCATTCTCTCAATTTCTGTTGCTTTTCTTGTATATTTTTGTGCATAGTATATTGTATATCACCGGGTAAAACTGTTTTAGAAAGAAATTGTAAAGATTTTATAATCTTAATAAAAAAAATGAAAACGAATCCTATTCTTCTATTATTGATCACAAAACAAATGGAATGCTGTTGGTACTTTATGCATAGATTTACTGCACGTCTACAAGTCTAGACCTACTGAGAAATCAAAGTTATGGAAGCAGCAATATACTTGTACATGAACCACATAAATGTACACATGAATACAATAAACTAGTAGGCCGCCATGTTTTAATTTTCTTAACTGATACTAGGCCTACGAATGAGTCTAGTCATCTATAACTATATCCCTACTTTACAGTTACTACACTTTATCAAATAGCTAGTTCAAACAACCTATATAAAGGATATTCCTGTAGAAGTATTTCAGCATCATAATGCTATACAAAACGACTGGAGTAGGAACTGCCATTTAGGCTGATCAATCCGAGTTAGTTCATTTATTTGAGCAGATGGCTTACAATATAAAAAAAACGGCCCATTTTCCCTGTCATACTGTGTCTCACCGACATCAACATGCTGACTTGCGTTTGTATTGCAATATGATGGCACGTTACTGCCCTCAAATATCACCGCTCAAAAAACTTGGAGCCCTGTTATCTCTGATGTATCCGCTTGGTGGTGTTTTTCCAAATCATTGAATGAAGGTAGGTCTATCTGGGAGCCTGTGTAGCAGGCAGGCAGGCAGGCAGCACCTCGGGCCGACCTCGCCTTCATGCACCCCCACCCTCCCCCCAACCCTCATTCCTCATTGCCCGACACACCCCTCCCCCCTGCCTTCCCCATCCTCCTCTCTACCCCATCCCCCCTCCCACCCTCCCTCTCTCCACCCCTCCCCCCGTCCGGCTGGGTGTGTTTTTTTCTCTCTTGTCTTTTTCATTCCTAACCGATGCCCCCGCCTCGTCTCCCCTCCGTCCGAGACATGTCTCCTATCTCCATATGTTGTGCTACTCACTGACCGTCGCCGTGCTCGACGAGGTTACAACCCGTTTATCTTACGGTGTATCGTCATGGGCTGTGTATACGAACCGTTGTAGACTTTACCTCTACTCGTCCTGCGGCTCTTTGGAGAGGTTTTGTAGAAGAAGCTGTGGCGGTACATCGTCTTGTTGTTGTTGTAAACTGCTTTGGGTGGGAAGGGTGTCTGCGTTTTCTATATTGGCTGTTTAGACGCGTTCGCAGTCTATTTTGTGAGTTATATTTTGCATTAAGGCACTATAACGTCATCGAAACCAAGGGGAGTCGTAGACTAAGAGGCTAGTCTACACGTTTTAATTCTTGTTGACTATTGGGGGGAAAAATGTTGCGGTTTATTTCTCGTTAAATAATGCAGAGCGAGCTCCGCCACGTGGATAAAGAGAGAATGACACTTACAACACGGAAGGTTATGTAAACCAGACCGGCTACTAGGTCTATATCTTATTTTTTCTTTACTAAAGCTACCTGGTCTACACATTATTATGTTTATATTTAGTGAAAATGTATTGTAGCCTACTTTTGGGTGAATGTAATGGTGTAAACCCAACTCCCACCCCGAAAAATAATAGGTAACAAATAAATAAATATATAATTTGGTCATTGATGCAGGCCCTTTACGGTTTCTGTGCATTTATTAAGCATCAGCTTTTTGATGTGAAGCCTTATTTTTGTGATTAAGACTTTATTTCCTGTTAAAACAAATATCGAGGCCTAGTCGGCCACAATATTCCCATCATTTAAGAGCAGGCCTAGGAACATGAAGATTGACAAAGGGAATCCCATCATTGTGCTCGTTATCACATCGCCGATCACAGGGATGTGCAGATGAGCACAGATACCTAGAGAATATAGAAATAAATAGCCTCTAGTCTTATGGTGGTTAAACTCCCTCCCCTTATAAAAAGCACATGATTTTGCCCGCAGCCTCAGGGTGAATTCCTCTACTGCATTTCTCTCATGTCTCCCCTGCTTGCCCACAGTCTATACATAGAATACACACCGCACATTAGCAGTAAAAGTTACTCCATTAAATGTGTTTATTGTGAGATGCCTAATGCGTCGTAATGTTTTCGAGGAGCTATGTCAGTCTATTTGTCATCTCAACACAGTCATACATACGTGTAACCTCACATAGGGGGGCACTGTGAAGTGGACAGGAGCTGTGACTGTCTGCTGTGGGGTTGTGCAGAGGTGTACCTGGGAGGCTGAAGGGGGCCTCCTTCAGCTCGGTCACATGTGCAGAGGGGTGGGATGGGGTTGGGTGGAGGGATGGGGGGCGGGGCCAGCAAGAATGCAGGCGGGGTCGGCAGTATGTTCTCCTTAGAATAAAACCTCAACAGGAATCTGGAGGAGACCCCAAACAAATCATGTATTACATCTGTTGAAATCGAATGGCTTTTTCACTGTTCCGTCATACTGCTGAATGATTAACGACAACCTTTTCCAGACCAACATAAAGCTCATACTTCCTGACAAGGAAATGGCATTAAACATAGTGAAATTATGTTTCATTCACAAATATCCTGACCTACAGTCGGTATATGAGTGGCAGCCTTACGCATGGACTGGCAGTTCCCTGTACTTCTGCCATGCCAATAAAGCACATTGAATTGGATTGATGAGAGGGAGAGAGAGAGTGTGTGGGTGTGGATGTGAGAGAGATTGAAGCGTGAGAGAGGGAGAGAAAAACCCAAAATGAGTATATATAATTGTAGTGGTGAGCTCTTTGTCTAAAGAAGAATTAGCCCAACATCCAACCTCATCACTTCATCACATTCAAGTTAGGGGATCTAAAACAACTATTATATTGTCAGGGATTTTTTCAAATTCTCTGCCTCTCCTCTTAATAACAAACTCAACCTGATATCAAGTTAATGCAGATAAATAGGCAAGGTGTGGAGGGACTGTAACTTCTACTTCAAATATATGAACCTGCACTGTGATGCAGGCCTCCCTCGCACTTGTAAAGACCTAAGTTATTAGTGAGGTCCAATCAAGAGGTCCATATAACTCGACCAATCCAGAGATTTAGATTTGTTTTTCATTTGCGCCCGTGAAGGGCAATTAATGAATTCTCATTTTTCACTGGCTGCAGTGAAAAAGTTTCGGAGCGCGAGTTCAAAGTTAAGATAACAGTCCATAGCTGTAGTTAATTATAGACGTTAGCTACGGAACAACAATGAAGGTTAAAAAAGATAAACAGTCAGGACCCATATAGCTGTATTATTACATGGAAGTATGTGCTTGTTGGCTGTTTCCAAGGCAACGTTTAAAGCCCCTATGGTGGAGTGCTACAGACAGAAGGCATAATGGAGGGATCGCTCAGACAATTCATTGGGATCCATTGACAAAGAGTTACGTTCACTATTGTTTAAGAAGAAAATGTGAAAATGTGAAACTTGAACAATATAAAAATAATTTTCATATAAAAAATAACAACACTATGTATAAACATGTTGACTAGAAGACAATGCAATCGGAGTGTACTAGTATTAAATCTCACGAAAGATGAGATTTAAAAGATTACATTTATGACGATAAATCGCTAAGCAGATTTAAAGGCATCACAATTCTAAAAAGCAATCATCTGTTTTACTCAAGGATTATTTGTCTGATAAATGACCACTAGAAATGCTTGCAATAATATTCTCCTTTTTTATTTGTAAAATGAAAAATAAAAATAAAACAAATGTATTTCAAACTAAATCAAAATAGACAGAGAGGGAGAGGAAAGATGAAGCCATTTTGTTTAAAACACCAACGTTATAAATACAGTGTCACTGAAGTCCATGTCGACCGACCAAATAAGCTATTTTGAGATAACATTTTGGTAAAGACTTGTTAAAAGTCTAATTGGTTGTTATTTTGGTTTTGTTTCAACGGATTTAAAACCACTTTTTCAATGTCTCTTCTCTGCCAGCAGTTGCATGGCAAATGTGTTGAATGAAGGAATAGATTCCTTTGCGTGTTTTTTGTTTACTTAAGACCATTGTGTGCAAATTCTTCATTTATAACTTAATGTATTTCCCCACTCAAATCAATACTTGTAATGGCAGACATTGCTTTGCATCAAGAAACCCATCCCGAGCAAACATCAATGAGACACAGAGAATCATGATAGAAAACAATGGGATCGGGAAACCCCCCAAAAAAAACATAAAGACACCACAGGGAAGCTAGAATGATGTCAAACAAAGTCCATAAACACCTTCTTCTCACTTTAAAAGGAAGCGATCCCCCTGTCAACATCGCATCGTACGCTCGCTTATGCATCGTGAAGAAAAAAATCACGCACAGCAAATCGTGATTCTGAGCGACTGAGCTTGTCTATGCGTGCGTGTGTGCTTAACACACACACACACGGAAATAAAGACCGGTGCCCAGCATTGCATTGTGGGAGGACCGACGGCTTACAGCGGTGGGTGTGCGACGCGTTGTGCGGGGTTCTAGGTCGCGTTGGGATGCAGAATGGATGGGGGGGAGAACAGTCCTCTTGAGAGTGATGGTCCTTTTGGTCTGGCTGTAATGTCCGCGGCCCGCCTCTGCTCCATCAAGGCTTCACCGGCTGGACGGACAAAAGGCTACCGAATTTGAAGTGCTGGATCACTGGGAACTTCTCCAAGCACTATAGCCATCATGACGTAGAGACAGAGAGACAGAGAAATGGAGGTAAATTGGAACACAGTGACCACGGGGATGGATTGAATAAAGGAAAACAATTCGGTCCTTACAGAGAATACAAAGATACGGTTTACAGATTGTGATGAGGGCTGGATTGTGGTTGTTGTGCCGCTAAACCATCATGGAATCAAGGATAATGAATACGATTTAGACTAAACAAGTGCACAGCGTGTGTGTATGGACTGGGCATGTCACTTTCTTTCATATCCTCAGGCCCCGTCCACACGAAGCCGATTTCATGGCGAAACCGCAAAGGTCTTGTACGGTTCGGCCTTCCGTCCACACGAAGCCGGCGAATCCGCTGACCGAAACTACAAACTTCTGAAACCACCCTCGGAGGTGGTTTCAAATCTATCCGGTTTCGTTTTGGTTTTGTGTGGACGCCTGAAACCGACTGAAACCGCAAACCATGACATCATCGCCCCACCCCTCGACCTCCTAGCCAATGGCTCTTAAGCCCGCGGAGTCTCAGAAATCACAACAAAAAAGATGATGGCGGACTACAAGCTTGTAATCGTTCTGCAGCATATCATGTCCCTTGTTGGGTTGCTAAGCCATAATTTATTGAGAATCTAGTTCGCCATCGTAGAAGAGCTGTTTGTTTGTGTTGTTAGTGGTTCGGGGGGCAGCCTTTATGCGCATGCTCTCCTCTTCTTCTTCTAGATGTGTACCAGAAGCAGCGCCCCTTATGGGCCTGGAATGTTTACTACAGCGTTTCTACAGATCTATCCGGTTTCGCTTGGCTTCGTCTTTACGGAGATACTTCGAAACCGGATAGATCGAAACCGTAACGGTTTCGCCCGTTTCGGCTTCGTGTGGACGGGGCCTCAATCTCTTCACCATTCGTGTGGCTGGGGGGGGGGATTCTAGATGCACCCCTCGCTGGTTCCTACCAGGAACAACTGTGCTAATCACGGTTTGTAGGAACATTTGAAACGGGAAAATGTGCAAATGAAACATGTCCGACTTTGCGTTGACTAGCTGTCTTAAAACATCTGATGTGTCGTTTTGGATTTCATTCAAATAAAAAGGTTCTTACTAATGGAAGTTGACAGGACCTATTAAGACAGACGAAGCTAGGGCTGTTGGCTCTGATTCTAAAACAATGTTCCATCACGGCTAAATACATGGTTTTGCCCCAACCCAGACTCATTTTCTGAAATGAAGCATTTGTACACCGTAGACTTACTACTTCAGATAAACTTGTTAGAAAATATTCTTCAAGAATTGTGCACCAATCTGCAAGTTTCCGTGAGAAAATACTCTTCTTGCTTTTCTGCAATGTTGTGATGGTATCTCACCGGCTGGAATTACCCGCAACACTTGTTTTTCTGGTGCATATCTGTAGTATCCCCTCTACGTTGGCTGCATTTCGTTTGAGAACATTTAAAAAGAAAAAAAATACTGTGGTTCCCGGATTATTAAACTAGAGACGAGCAGTAACTGGACTAACTGCCTCAGAATGCAACATTTTGGGGCCAATATTTTAGTCACCAATTTTGCCTTGGTCCACACACTGGAAAAGCAAACTATTTAGAAAGTCCTGGGGGCCAACGTGCCATTACTACTCATATGTGTGTTGGATTACACCTGTTGTGTTTTTCTCCACACATTTGGTTATTTGTTCATGTATTGTGTGGTGGCACATTCTGATGAATAAGTCATTACCAGATCTATTGTGTGATTAGGATCTTCAGTAAAGAGTAAAATGCATCAGTACATGTCTCGGCCATACAGACTAAAGACCCCCCCCCCCCACCCGTACAGACACCAAATCATCTCTGATAATTTGGGTATTTATGGGGAAATATGTCCCGATGTTACAACCAGAGTTTTCAAACATAGCAAGCTTTCAGCACCAACAACCACCATGAGACTGATTTCTTTTGTGGAACATCATTTGAGACAAGTCTGCCACATATCACACAATCCTGAGTTCGATCTGCCAGCATCGTCATTTCAACCATCCTCGTTAATTTGACCATCATATATTCAGTGAATGCTTTGTGGAAGAGAGACTCCAATGATAAACCACAACCATTTCCATTTCTCTATAACCAAACTCACACTTTTCCAATTCAGATTAAAAGAAAGTCTATGTCTTTCTGAAAGTCATGAGAGACAAAGTCATGTTCCTACAGAGAAGGAGCAGCGAGGGGAAAGAGCAGCTCGGAGCAAACATCCATTGGCTGGAAGAGAGTGCAAGAGCCCGGTCCCGGTGTGGGGCCAAGAGAGGGAGAGAGGAATGCAAGCCTGCTGATGGCTGCTGCAGGCGGGGGGGGGGGAGGGAGGGAGGGGAGGGATCGAGGGGGGGAGGGAGGGAGGGAGGATGTGGAGGAAAGGGTGGGGGTGGATGTAGACTGCTTGGCCCCACAGCTCTCTGGGAAGACTCACAGGCTGCTGCTCGCGAAAGAAAAAGAAAAAACACAGGAAGTGGGCATGGGGGCGGGGAGAAGGGGGTGGGACAAGGCAGCTCTAACACACACACACACACACACACACACACACACACACACACACACACACACACACACACACACACACACACACACACACACACACACACACACACACACACACACACACACACACTCCTCTCTTTAGTAGGTTGACTAGGTACTTTCCATACTTCTTAATGAAACCATTCTTACACTATTTATATATATATTCATGCACATTTTAAAGAGTAACATCTATTGTCTAAATACTATGTTGCATAAGCTAAGAGCAAATAAAAATAACTCTCACTCCTGACTACCAGAATTGTTACATGTTGCCTGGGAGGGTACATACTAAAGTCTGTATAAATGACTTTCCAACCCATTAGAAACATTGACTATCTTTATATTTAGGATTTACCCTTTTTTGTTAAAAGGATAAGACACAGGCAGAAGACCATCTATAAATTAGCCATTCATATCTCCATTCAATAGACAGAGTAGTTGGTTTTTATGTGGACTTTACAGTTATTTATCTTCATCTAAAAGACTACTCTTATTTTTAATGTGTGGGGTCATATAATGCAATATGTGTACTCTGTTGGACCGTCGGTCCCCAGTAGGGGTCCCCAAAGATTAAAATAGCCTGATTCTACATTTTGCGTTATATTCCATTTTTATAGCCTCACGTACCTTATAAAAATTATAACATGTGTCAATAGTATATATATTTTTTTACTATAAATGCAATAATGAATAAAACACTTAACACCCTGTCCAAGTCAAGGTCATTCTTAGTGCTTCCTTGGTAATCTTTAAATTAAATAGAACATACAAACTGGTAATAATTTCGTCATAGGACGTAGTTGTAAACAGTTACGAATAACCACTAAAAATACGACTGCAATTTCCCAAGCAAAACGGGGGACAAAAACAACGCAGCCCTCACCGGGTGAAGTGGCTCATGTGCAGCTCCTGCGCACATTACATGACCGCTAGCATGTCCCAAGCACTACTTCAGGTCCCAGCTGTGTGACTGTGCACTCAGATCAGCGCACGGTGGTCACTACACTAGAACCTCTAACATAATCCGGTACAGGTTATGTGGTAGAGACCACAGATCAGCTCACTGGGGTCCTTACACTAGAACCTCTGAAGGGAAAAAGACACAAGGCCTATGAGGGCGATGTGTGCTGTGTGCTTCCCTACCTCAGCTTTATACATTCTGATCAGGCCCTGGTTGACCTTGGCCCAGTTGGGGACAGCGCTGATGTTCCACAGCTGATTGGAGTGCTCTGCGAACGGACCCGTCTTCATCTGAGGAGGAGAAACAACCGGGTTACAAAGCATGTCAACACAACAAACCGTTTTTTTATTACATTCTTAAAAATTCTTAGAAACATTTCAATGCTTGGGCAGACACAATGAGCATGTTGAGGACGATGTCTAAGCTAAAACTAAAAAACTTTAAATTCCGTTGCCAGGACTCCAGGAAGAACACACAGATTAGGCATCATTTCAGCTAGTTTTTAAAATGCGCACAAGCACCCAAAGAGTCAACTACAATACATTCTTAAGATCAAGCTTGACAAGCATAAAACTAGGACTGAATATATAAATAAATAAATCCAAATATTCCTCCCGTATCTTAATAAATACGACTAATACTTATTTTGTATCCTAGGCGCTTTATACACAAACAACACAGGGGATTACTGCAGTGCATGGTATCAAATTGCACCCAAACACACAACAGACCACGGCTCGCTCTCTGCTGAAGTCATGCTGGGTTCAGACCCACACGTTTATCATTTTATTACAGGTATGATATCAGACTTCAAACAAAGCCGGCACCATGACTCACTAGTTTTTAATGGGAGAGAGACTATTTCTTTCCCACCACGCTTCATCCAAGAGGAATTACGGGCCCAGGACGAGAGGCCGGCCTGAGACCATGGGTGTTTATTAACGCCGCAGCTGCTCCATACTCCACCCCCAGCAGAACACATCCCTGTGTGTGTGTGTGTGTGTGTGTGTGTGTGTGTGTGTGTGTGTGTGTGTGTGTGTGTGTGTGGAGGAAGGCTGGGGCTGGGGGAGGGGCCTCTTGGGGGGAGGGGTCAACCCCAAAAATCCCCTTGGGGGAGGGGGAGGGGGGAGGAGACTGATTCACAGAAACATGTGGAGAAGGAAATGACTCATGCGAGTTCGGGAAACACACACACACACACACACACACACACACACACACACACACACACACACACACACACACACACACACACACACACACACACACACACACACACACACACACACACACACACACACACACAAAAGAACAAACGCACAGACACGCATGCACAAAAAGCACGTGTGCGCACACACAAACACACACACACAGACACACAACCACACTTTGACTTATAAAGTTGCACAATAAATATTCTGTAAACCTCTTTCCGAATATGCAAACATTTTGAAGAATAAGAAGAAACTGCCCAAGCATCTGTTGTGATGAGCATCCCAACACTGTAGTTTGCACGAGTAACCTTACTCTACTGCCCTTTGACAAGCATGCCCGGTTCATTGATATAAAGTGACGTTGGCCCCGTTTACACAAAATATCTAGATTCTACAACCGTTTGTATCTTGATTTAAACAGATATCGGTCACAGGCACAGCGAACACGCCCACTCAGTCTATACAAAAGATCCCCTCTTGATACTTTACACGCACATCCAGAATTCAGCTTTGTAACACATCCATGGTTCTCACAAGCTCAACGAATGGGCGGAGACTTGGTGGCCGTGGTGGACTGGTTTACATTGCACTGGATAATGCAGAACGCAAATCAAGTTTAATAATACAAATGACAAGCTGTAGGGCTCGTAAAACCATGACAAAAGTAGGCACACCGACTCGAGGCCTTTGTTCCGAACATTTCCACAATCTTTAGGTAAACAGAGCGATGTACCAATCAAGGCGAACGCTTACTCTTCCCTACTCAATAGTGAGGCCAAGAAGAGCCATCTTCAATCACAGGAAGTTGGACAGGAAGTGATGATGTAGCAACCTCTTGGCCTCTCATTGCCTTCCCTCAGAATAATTTCTTTTGAAAAAGGATAATAATCGTTATGCTACTTTAATTGAAAGAAATGTTAAATTAAATTAAATTAAATTCTAAGAATGTTCTGCTTTCTTAGAATTGTGCCTGCCAGTGAAGAAGCTACATCCTTAATTCTGAGCGCTGCAACTAATGTTTAAGTGGTTGAATGAAGATTTTATTCTCAAGCAGAGGCAACCCGATTTTGAAAGCGGACACTCAATTAATTAGCAAAACAATAATACATTTATTTTCTGTGTTCGACAAAGTGGGCAGTAGGCTGGTCTAACCTCGTTGATGAACTTAATGCACTCCAGGAACATGTAGTCGGGATAATGTTCGTTGACCACCTTGTCTTCTATAAAGTGCCTTGGTTCCAGTGTTGGGTGATCTAGGAGAGGAGAGAAGAGACAGGGTGTAATAGCGTTTGCCCACCACCATGTGTCGCTATTAGACCATAAATATCGACGTCTCACAATTACAATGCAACCAATGCATTGTAAATGCAACCAATATTAACAATGTTCATATTAAGGTCAGGTCATTAAGGTCGGTTAGTAGGCTGATAAATAGGACTTAGTTTTGAATATATGGCATAGATGCTATTGCTAGATATGAATTGAAACCTTCAACCTCACATTAGACAACCATATCAACCATTTCATATGAAAAGTGGGGAGGCAGCTCCTACCAGAATTGATTCGGTATTGAACACAGACGACTTGGATGTCAGATAACTTATTGTCCTTATAATGTCAGATAACTTATTGTCCCTCCAGGAATTCAAGATTGCAACAATTCACACTACTTTGACCAAATTTCAATGAAATCAGAATGTGCTGGCCTATTATTTGACCAATCTACGCACATTCCCCAGACGAAACATCACTTTTATTTACAAATCTTGTTCCTTGATAATGAACGTCAGGAATGTGCTGCATACATTTCCAGTTACCAGAGTTATAGGGCATTGTTTGCTTTGTGATTGGACCAGAATTCCAGCAAATTCCAAATAAAAAATAAAAAAAGCACATTCAAATCATTGCAAATTGCAGTGGAATTTCTGAGTAAATCTCGAGCACTTGTTAAAGTGACCTGCTTGACTCGGTGTGGGGCTCCGAGGACCCAGCCTTGCCCTCCAGACTTCTTGACCGGACTACCACACTGGCTCCTACCTACTAGCTGGGCACTGCCCCATATGAAGGGCAGGAACTGGAAGTCGTCCAGACCCCACACCCCCTGGCTCCCGGCCGGCTCCATACGGTAGGTCTTCTGCAGCTTCCTCATCACCTCCAGGTATCTGGTGCACGGTAAACACACAGGTTAAAAAAACACATGATCAATAAAACACAGGATCATAACCTTTAGTCAAACATTCAATCCCATTCAACCAAATCATTAGCATGATAATGACTAGCGTCTAAAATTGACCTGGTTTATAGCCCACTAAGGTAATGAAAGCAAATTGGTTAGGCGCACGTAATGAGTTTTAGGTTTGCATGCATTATTCAGACAAGCGTTGCCATAAGCCCTATTAAAAATGTCTATGGATTATTTGGAAGTGTATTTAATAAACCAAGTGGGCTCGCGGGGGGTGTTGCATAATGCGTGGCCCGTGAAACCCTTTGGGACTAACTGTGACGAAGGGCCGTCCGAAATACAAAATATACTCGACTTTGACGTGGAATCACCTGTTGAAGACTCTAAAGACCATGGCCATCTGGTCGTCCACCCGGAGGGCCCCCACCTTGCAGAGGCAGCAAAGGAAGGCGGCGAACGCAGCCTCATGACCTGCAGACATTGAGAAGTCAAGGCCCTTGATATATGAAGAACATGCCAAATTTATCAGGGTTGACAGAAGTACTGTACAGCTTTTGGGAAATGTCCGAGCAATTAAAGTGGACTGGATCAATTTGAGCCTGTTTCATTAATTAACTTAGTTACATCGATCCAATTTAATTATCGTGTCAATATGTTCAGTCTGGGAAACATTTTAATCCATGGGTGTCTACATGTGGTCGTAGAGATAACTATTGATATTCTCTTCATTACCCAACTACACTTTGTTATTGTTGCCTACTAGTGAAGGTCTTTTTCATTTAATGAATAGACTCCATCGCCCCAGGACTGAGAGTGAGTTTGTGTGTGTTCTCTTGCACCATCATCATTTGACGATTGTGATACAGTAGTTTAATCAATGTAGGAAAAGGCCCGGTCCATTGCCTGAACTAGGACCACATCCCTGGAAACGTGTTTCTGAATCCCAAGTTGGTTCAAAGGGATTTTAAATGATGTATAACTATAATAAACTCATTCATCACTTTGTGTCAGCTCCTCTCCCATAAAGTAACGCCCTCTGACTTTGAACAAAGGTTACGGCTGCAGTGAGAAGCTGCATGGTGCAGGGTTGGGGAAAAACTTAATATGCGCAAATGGATCTCTGAGAATCCTATTGGAACAAATAGAGGACTACTAAAATATATTCAAGGGCACTTGCAAGGTCGTCATCGAAACAGATCTTAGCACATAACTTGAGGGCCACATAAGCTTTTGTTAAAGTGATGGACAAAAGAACTCCATCGTTTACTTTTATTTGTGACTAAGCATTATCAAGGTGTGCATTCAGTAAATTATCTTCCATCAAATCCATTGCAAATGCAATGTAATTTCACTATCGATTTCCTTCACGCCGAATTTAATGAGGGCAGATTATTAACTCGCTTCGTAGCCTAGAGGGCGACCAATTACCGTGCACTAGCGCGGCCAAGGCAGTGCCCAATTACCAGACTCTCACAATATGGCAACGGTGCAGCAAAACGAAGCTACGTCGCAGTGGACCACACGCCTAAAACCCTGAGGCTTTGCATGAATCAGCTTGGCTTTCACATTTTCTGGGCTATAACTTTGGTAGGTGTGTAGTGGCTACAGCCCTCTGATATGTTATGATTTTCATACGTCTTTTAGATCATGTTTCCTTTAAAAACATACGCACTCACTAAATATGCATCCACGTTACCCAGTGGTGGACAGTAACGAAGTACAAGTAATTCGTTACCGTACTTAAGTAGCTTTTTAGCGTATCTGTACTTTACTTTTGTATCCTTATATTGTGAGACTTTGTACTTTTACTCAACTACATTTCGTAGGGGAAAATCACTTTTTACTCCACTCCATTTGAATAACCTGTTCATTTCAACGTTCCTTTCCAAGAAATGCATGCGGTGTGTGTGTGTGTGTGTGTGTGTGTGTGTGTGCGTGTGTGTGTTCGTGCCTGCCCCCTGTGCGTGTGAATGTGATTGTGCGCACGTTTGTGTCTGTCTGAGCTTTTCCCATGCGCGCAAAGGTGTTTGCGGGTGTGTGTGTGTGTTTGTCTGTCTGCCCCTGCGTGTGTGCGTGCGTGCGTGCGTGACCATAGACAATAAAGAGACAGATCCAAATGACTGTGCATGCACTGAAAGAGTACCAATCAGAACACATCGTGATTCGTGCAGTTCGGGCGGGTTTCTCCAAACTTCCCTTCTGTTCTCGTATGTCTGTTTAGCCTTCGGATTTCGCTGTCACGTTTTGACGTTTATTGCCAATACACAATAATGGAAGCGCCAGATATAAAAATGTAGCCCCTGTGGCCATAATTAAGCAAACTATTTGAAGTAGTGGAAAGGAAGAACGACTTGTTAATTTTTAAGTGCCTTCTCTGTCTGGTTAAGAAGCATACGTTTTCCTCTTTCAAAAATTCGCCGAACAATCTGAAGTAATACATAGATGTAATTATGATAATTTCGTATGATATCAGTACCAGATATCACAAATAGAAAACATTGTATTTAGAGTGGTGTTAGTTGGGGTTATTTTAACCTTAAATTAGTGTATAAAGGACATAGCAAGACATTGGAATTACATTAAACCAAATTACCTTTACTTTTGATACTTAAGTACATTTAAAGTGAAGTACTTTTATACTTTTACTCAAGTCGACGTCAAGGGAGTACTTCCACTTTTACTGGAGTAATATTTTACACTAGGTACCTCAACTTTGACTCAAGTACGTGGTCTGAGTACTTGGTCCACCACTGACGTTACCTGTGCCGTAGTCTATCCTGGTGGCATTCCCAACCGCCTCTTTCAGGTACACTGCAATCTCCTGAGCTGCCGGAGCACTGCTCTCTGGCAGCACGGTGGCAACCAGGGCCTCTGCTTCCTACACATACACACACACACACACACACGTCTAATACACTGTATGTGGATCTATATGTTGGAGTTGGAATGTGAAAGTGTAACATTCAAAGTGTAGTGAGTTTTTGCTCTGTAGTGTGTGTGTGTGTGTGTGTGTGTGTGTGTGTGTGTGTGTGTGTGTGTGTGTGTGTGTGTGTGTGTGTGTGTGTGTGTGTGTGTGTGTGTGTGTGTGTGTGTGTGTGTGTGTGTGTGTGTGTGTGTGTGTGTGTGTGTGTGTGTGTGTGTGTGCCCACCTGATCCAGTTTGCTGTACCAGGTCCTGTAGGCCTTGTTCCCGAAGCGTGAAGGCTGATCCACGGGAGGGGTCTCGTCTATCCATCGGTCCAGGGTGCCCAGAAGATCTAACAACTTCTCCACCGTCTTCAATACAACAAGAACAACAGAGTCAAAAAAGAGTTAGTTTCAATAATTTAATATTATATACTCAATGTTTGCATTATAGTCGTTTTTTTGCAGAAAATAGTGTTAAAAGATAGACTGTTAATTACAATCACATGATTCAAATCAAATGACATTAGACACTATAATATAATGTTTATCTAAAGTATCTTTCCTGTAGATCATTATTTTCCCAAAAATTGTGTGGCTAAGAAAATCCTTTTTTGACAGAAGGCGACCGAAAGATAACATTTTCATGTTGCCTAAGCCGTACCTCTGAAACTTTGTATTCACAAGTGAGCTTCTTTCTTTTCACACCTTCATTCAGTGTCAAAATGAATCCCATGTAGTCAGCATACGCCTTCATTGAGACACAAACAAAAAGAGTGATCAAATAGTAAGCAAACATATTGCAAAATATAAGTAAAAACACAATTTACAGGTTCGATTTTTCCCACATTCAGTTTACGTCACAACATAATTCATATGTTTCTATAAAGCCAGATGTTGATTAATTCAACCAACCTGTTTTTAATGTGTTTTACTGTGATGTGTTTTAACAGTCCTATGAAGCTGAAGTAAAATCTCCACATATGGACAATAAAGACTATTACTATTATTAGCCAGCCAGAAAAAAAAAGCTGTTTTGTGCCATGTCAGTCACAAGCAGGTCAATTGATGGACTAACAGATACATAGATATAAGAGAAGCGATATCTTTCAACATCTGGCTGAGGATATGGCGAACCTTTTTACATCCCATTTTTAGAAAATGCCAGAAAAATATATATTAAAATCAAGATATCCTGGTTTTCAGCAAGAACCCACTTGAGATCGTCTCCACTTCCCCATGTCTGGGACCATGCTGATCTCCTTCTTGGGCACCACGAAGCTGAACGTGGCTGGGGCGTTCGCAGCGTCATCCTCAGTGGAGGAACCTGAACAATGGTATTGGCAACATTGAGTTTAGTTTAGCTTAGGTCAGTTTGTTTGTATAGTATTAGGCAAGCAAATATTTCATGAGGACATGACAAGAATTATGTTAATTATGAATATTTAATATACATGCATGGAGAACCTCATTTGTTTGGGATTAATATATAGCAAGATATAAGCGTTGACCCAGTAAAAACAGGGGATAGCAATCTACTACTTTATGTGAAAACAATATATTATGAAATACATTATGTAAAACACCAAACACAAGGATAGAAAATAATTTTAAATAAAATCAAATAAAAACATCGATCAGGATAAGCAGTAAAACTCGTAAACTAGTATAACTCTGGTACTAAAAATGAAAACATAACTTAAAACATGAGTTAAATACATGCTAGAACAACTGTAAATCTATAGATAAAACTATAGGTATACTAAATAAAGATTTATCTTGAATGATATTGTACACTAACTAAGGGGCCAATGTATCACTAATATTGAACGTTTCATATAATTGTTAGGCCTACAATGGTAATATAATTCAGGCAGACTCGTTTTGATAGCGTCAGCTTCCATAAACTTCAGAACCCTACCAATGAATCCTAATCATGGAGCAGCAACTGTATACCAAGGAGGTCAGGGGATGGTTCACATGTGAACATAATTCAAACAAAAAATTGTGGTAGTTTAGGAGAATGTGAGATGGAGCATGATGTGACACTGTCGCGGTGTAGGGGGTAACGTTCTACATTAATAATATAGATTTGTCTTTAATTTATTCCAGGTACGAGTCGAGTTAATACCCAAAACATCACCACTGCAAATTTATTGGTGCTAGCATTTATATAACCCTATTAAATACACCTACAATGCTAATGCCTAAAGCACCACCTAGTATGCCTTTGTGAGACCTAATTAACTTAGTTGATTAAGCAGAACGGCCAATTCTGGAGTTTTCCTGATCTGCTAACATTTTAAATTGCATCACCCATCTCCTGTGAATGTTAGATAGTTCAGTCACAATATCGGTCCTCTGCTGCAGCTAATAGCGAAGGGTATTTTATTCAGCCTCATACAAAGCACTATATATTAACCCGCATGTCTAGAGGAAACAAATAACAATTCCACTGGTACGTTCCCCTACCTGACTGGGGCTCGGTGTCCGCCATGTTTACAATGGGCGTATAACAACGACGTCACCTTTCAACTTTCACCCTCTGTCATTTTACAAAACCTGCACCACACGCTGCCAAACCCATGGGGGCGCTGTTGTCCAGCCAATAGCAAAAATAGATTATACGCTGATTATAGTGTTACATTACATACACATACAGATAGACAGAATATTATGAAGGATTTTGTTTACTCTTTTTTTTTGTGGACACTGTTATACTATCAATACTGTGGATTAGAACGCACGCCTTGCTGGATCCTAATAGGGTAATAATAGCTTATAGAGATGAATATAACCGAATAATACACTTCCCACATTTTGTGTGAGCCCTATTTAGTTTCCCCACTGTGTGTCCAGGGGTCACATTCTTGGGGTTGTCCTTTTACAGTTTATCCATGGCTGTCAGGCTCAGCGTGGACCCTTCATTTTAGCGTTGTCCTGGTGTACTGCAACACAATTCCGGTTTCTTACTCCCAATGAGCTGTGTACGCAGGTCATTAGTCCACGGAGCGAGATTATTATAAATATGACAGTAATAATAAAAATATGGACTTTGTTGACGATGCGATATCCGAAACATGTTACATAAACGGATTTCCCTATTTTGGAACTCCCTCCCTCTTGCCTCTCTCACTGCGGATCCCATGTTACCGGAAGTCCCGCCCACTCGCTCGCCAATAACGTCTATTTGGAGCACCACGGTCCATCCATGTCGTGAGCGCCTTGAATGAGGTTACATGGCTGTAGGGTTGTGCGTATCGTAGCTCAGTGGGAAGACCTTTTACCTAGTTGTACATCGACCAGAATTGTTGGACGTTTCTCATCCAGAATGTGGGGTATTTTAACCAGAACGACGGTAAGTAACGTTAACGGCGTTACTTTCCTTTTAGGTACCTTTTAGTTTCGCTTACAGTAGCTATCTTCGAGTTTAGGGTAACGTTAGGTTTCACGCAGATATCAAAACCTAGCTGATTGTTTTGGTATGGGAATGTTTATTTTATATTCATATCGCTAGTGTGGTGACTGTTACGCTTTTCAACTCCTTGCGAGCAATGATGGGCGAATTGTGACCAATTTGGATGTGGTTGGATCAGATAGCTACACAATCTGTCAATACACAAGTGTCTTTTGAGCGTTTTTTACTTTTGATTGTTAAGTTCATTTTAAATATTAAATGATTAAAACATGCTTGTCTATCATAGTGGGGTTTGCTTCTTGACACCAGGGTGACCTAACGCCTGCTCGGTAAATGTAAATGAGTGAGCGAGTGTAATCTGCTAAGTAATTTGCGAGGTTAAAGTTGCTTTCAATTAACATTAAACTCATAATATTCCGACGAATATCCTATTGAGTGAAGTGACTCTTTAAATGAACATATATTTATTACAGGGGCGCTATAAACATATATCCACTGCATGTGCTTGAAAAGTCCAAATTCTATTCGACCTATGTTATCGCGACAATTCATGGTTGCAGCCTATTTATCACACTTCGTGCGTTTATTTACATTGCGAAATCGTGCGTGTTGTTATAAACTATGGTCACGTCAATCTACACAATATCAGATCGTCCTCGAATAATATACCGACTCAGTAGTGTTTATTAGTAGTGATGATTTAAACACTAACGTTAAATATACAATAGCAGTACAAATATTGGTATTATGAACTATTTGTAAACTGTAGTTTGTGACAGTGGTTCGTTTTAAAAATGTGGACAAAAACACTTGCAGATTAGTTTAAGTGTGTACTGTTGCTCATGTATACACACTTTATTTAAGGAATAAAGGAAGAACCAAAATATAAAGGAAGAACCAATGTGTAGAAATGAACTAAAACTTGGCTGAGTCTCCATAGAGGGGCGCCGTTGAACTAATAAGCAATAATAACTGCATAATTCAAGCCTAGTCGATAGTGAAACTGAATACTAATATATTACCTAAAATAAATTACATAAACTTGAATATTATTAATATAAATATTCTTCTGTTCACTTTTTGGTTCAGGCTAAAAAGAGCAGTAATTCATCTTTCATTTTTACATATTAACATATATACAGGGACATACACGTATGTTTTGTTTTTCGGTCTTCAAATATGTGCCCCATCAACCATAAAAGATGCGTTTGGTGTACTGTAGACAATAATTTAATGGTGATAGTGGACTTGTTTTGGTCTACACGAAAACAAAAAAGTGCATTGACAAATATTGATGCTTAACATTGGTTGTTTGTTCACCTTTTCACTTGTTGGCTTCATGTAAACATAAAAACAGGCCCTATACATATACAAAGTCTACAATTACTACTTTATCAAACAGCTTTGGGCAGACATACGTTGACTGCCTCTCCCACTGTACACGTCTCATCCAGGCTCATTGAGCATCGCAATCCCACTGTTCAAAACTCATTCCCCTGTCCCTCCCTAGTTTAAAATGGGGATGTTGAAAACCAGTGGGTTGGTGAGGCCGGTCTCTGCGACCAAGCTTGCTGGCCGCTTCCTCGCCCATCAAGAAGGGCTGCCAAGCCTTCCGGTGCCAGCCCTGCAGCAGACGTGCGACCGCTACCTGGCGGTGCTGGAGCCCATCGTGGAGACAGAGAAGCTGAAGCGCACCAGGGAGCTGGTGACAGACTTCCAGAAAGCGGGAGGCGTGGGGGAGAGGCTCCAGAAGAGCCTTGAGAAGAGAGCACAGGGCACTGAGAACTGGGTGAGTACTTAAAGGGACAGTCCTTCCTTCCGTGGAGTGAATTGCATTGGATGTATAAGCGGTGGCCCAAAGCCTCGACTGCAAACCTTAGTAGGTTTTACTTCTCTGAAGGGAAGGAGCCTTCGTGTGTGGCCGAGAGATGCAGCCTTTGTTCTGAACCAAACGGTGTGCAGGAGAAATGTTTGAAGAAATTGTCGAATAGAATTCAAACCGCAGCACCTGCATCTCACAACTTTATTTGAAATTGTCTAATAAATCCCAAATAAGAATGACCCTTATATCTACTTTTTTAAATTAGAAAATGGACAATGCAGCTATGAAAACCATAACTTGCTCAGAATAAATGTATCAGTTGAATCATAAGAATATAAAGCATTTGTGGTCGAGACTCGTGTTGGGGGTTATCTCAGCCAAGGTTGAGAATGAATTGGGGGGGAAGGAACTTTGGCTTTGACTCCCTCAAGAACATGAACCACGACAAGGAGGAGAAAGGGATCTTTGCCGGGCAGCGCTTATGCACCTCCGCCTCCGGCGGTGGTCCCTCAGCGGGGCTCAAGCGGGAGACATTCGCCGCCAACAATCCCTTTCTCCTCCATGTCGTGGTTCATGTTCTTGAGGGAGTCAAAGCCAAAGTTCCTTCCCCCCAATTCATTCTCAACCTTGGCTGAGATAACCCCCAATACGAGTCTCGTTGTAGAAATACCAGATACGAGAGTCCGACGTGTTATGCGCCATCACACCAACAGCAGAACGGTTATCCAAATAACAAGGAAGTGTACAACACTTGCGTTACAGTCCTGGAGCTCTATATCTAAATAATATATAATACATAGATATCTATATCATATAACATATTGTGTGCGCCTCCAGACGATATTATGAATCACAAACGACTTTGTCGGGTTCTGCGACGTCTCTGGTTCTTCCACTTTCACATCAACCTGAAGTCGACTGAACCGCGCGCTGCCGGCTGCCGGCTGCCGGGCGATGGTGCCTCGCGGCAACCGGCGGCATGTCGCAGTTCATGTACTTCAGCGAGTCAAACCAAAGTTCCTTCCCCCCAATTCATTCTCAACCATGGCTCAGATAACCCCCACGACAGTCTCGTTGTGGAAATACAAGACACGTCAAAGAACCGACAAGAAACACTTGCGTTACAGTGTGTGTATTCACATTGATGTGGACGTTGAAGAACCAGGAACGTCGGAGAACCCAACGCGGTCGTTTGAGATTCATAATATCGGCTCACACAGCTTTTGGCCGTGATAATATATATTATATGATATAGATATCTGTGTAGGCTATATGATAATATTTAGATATAGAGCTCCAGGACTCCCGTGTGTTCTAGAATATTTACAGAACACGGCTAAAGGCTGTGTGCGCCTCGCCATTGCGATACATCCACTGTAAACAGAGCGCATGGTGGCTGCAAGCTGCTCAGGGCCACACCCCCACCCTCCTCCTTGACACGCCCACCGAAACAGCGCATTTGGGGGAAGCTCAATGTGCGACTGGCTCGGAGTGGCTGTAACTCTGCACCACGGCTGAATTTAGGGAACGTCTTTGAATACTGTGTTAGTTGCCCACTAATACCTATATTAAAGAATACATAAAATAGCATGTCATGGGACCTTTAAGAAAAAAAGACCAATAAAATGTTATGGCAAGTTTTTGAGAGGATGAAACAAGTCTGCACTGTGTGAAATGCGTCCATTTGTAAAATGTAGAAACGTTACATGGTAATCGTTAAACGCTATCATCTCCATGGACGTTATCTATGTATGTACACAGTAGGCTGCAGCCTTTCTAGCCCGTCTCTTTTGTACTGGACAAAGGCACCTTCATAGGACGGTGCAACCAAGGAGACAGACGAGGAAGGCTGCTGCAGCTGAGGCTTTGGGACACAGTTTGGCATAACCAAGGGCTGCGTTACAAATACCACAGGAACATTAGACTCAAGGAGATGACTTAAAGCTAAACAGACAGCCAACACAGGGCAATGGGCCAGTGTGTAAACAATACAGTCCACCGTGAAATACACAATGACTTTCAAGTATATGAATTCACTCCAGAATTGATATGCAGGAGCCACGTTGCTATCATGTTGCTTTTTCCACTGAGTAGACAAACAAGTTATGCAAACAAAAAATTTGTACACAGAACTGTTTACATAATTTGTGTTTCAACTTAATTTGTCTATTGGTTAGACAAATAACGATTCCAGGGAGCTTTCATGATACTGCTCTCACAATGTCCTCTAGACTTTGATGATGAATATGGAGCAGATAAATAATATTTGAAGATTGTAAGCGTAAGAGTTAACCTGCCTCTCTTGAAATATCTTCTACGTTGGAAACTGACCTTGCGCCTTGGCTCCATTTCAGTGTTTGAAGAACTCGACTCCATTTGTGCTCTTGTCATTTGTCCAGCTGTCTGACTGGTGGGTGCTGTGTGCCTACCTGGACTACAGACTGCCTGTAGTGATCCACTCCAATCCTGGACTGCTCCTGCCCCGGTTCGACTTCCGCGACAAGCAGGGACAATTGAGGTAAGGACGCAGAAGGGGCAATGCTGGCGTGTTACTTTAATATGCATTTTATCATATAGAAAACTTAACAACCATTACCAGCGATGTTGATAAAATTATATCCCAAAGAATATAATTTGAATCAATAATTAAAATGCATATTACAATTTAATATTACATTTTCAATATAGCATATTATTGAATATTAAAGTGCTCTCTTCCCAGGCATGCCGCCAAATTGATTGCTGGGGTTTTGGACTTTAAGGCACAGGTTGACAAGTGAGTATCAATGTTTTCTTGGCACACTTAATTTACTGTTCAGGCAAGAACAATTGTTTTCATAGTGAATGAATCTATCTATTGATTGGTAAAAACAATGGCAATGATGCATATCACTGATTGCAAAGCCCAGAGTGATGTCCTATATTTGTGAAGACTAGGCAAAAATGCTTTACTGACTTCATTTTATGAGGACAGTCAAGACTCTGAGGACATTCTGAGGACAATCTGCTGAAGCAGAAAAATAAAAACACAATTGCATGTTTTCTGTCAAAGACGATTCATTTTCCGTTTGTTATTTTGGCCTGATCCAAACGACGGATCCCAACGACCCGGACTTTTTATGGAACATTACTCTAATCACGTCATGCGGCCGTCCCTAACGTCAGGTGATCTCGCCCCCCACAGCGAGACGCTGCCCGTGGAGCACATGGGCCGGAGGCCTCTGTGTATGAACCAGTACTACCAGCTCCTGTCCTCCTGCCGCGTGCCCGGCATACACAGAGACTCTGTGGTCAGCCACGCCAAGGGCTCCACGGCCTCCAGGCACATGGTGGTGGCCCACCACAACCAGGTGGGGAGGAGGACCTGAGGAGCAGGTCTTGTACAACCGATTGAATGACGGGGCATTAACTAAACTGTGAAGGGCAATCGCCCTGAATTTCATTCAATTCGTGGATACTTGAATGCCACTCATGCACATTGTTTTAATCATTTAACAAATTGACAATACCAAGCATTAACTCTAATTGACTAACTACTACCTAAGTTACTTGATTGGTTGATGATGTTCTTGAAAATGTTATTTCGTCAAAGTTTCTGAGTTGATATCTGACCGTTGTTAAACAGTCTCTTCATCTCCCTCCATCCCTGTTCTGTGAATCAGTTCTTCACTCTGGATGTGTACAACGGTGACGGCTCGCCCCTCAACGAGGACCAGCTGCTCGTCCAGCTGCGGAAGATCTGCGATGCCTCGCCGCAGCGCAGCGAGGAGCCCGTGGGAATCCTCACCTCCCAGGACCGCAACGTCTGGGGCAAGGCTTACCTGGATCTCATCAAGGGTAAGCCGAGCGCGAGTCCGGCGCGGCAGTACGCAACGACGGACCAGCGACCGGAGCCCACTGATGTTTATTCCGGGGTAGGTTCCATATGGAAAGTCAGCGTAGGAGGCAGCGTTGATCCACTGTGTTCAGAGCCGTCTGCCCGTCGGGGAGAGTTCTTTATTGACGTGCAATCAGGCTGGAGCGATCCCGGGCCGTAGCGTCAGCAGTACTGCTGGGAAAACCGACTTGTGGGGAACCAAACGTGAACGGGAACGGGAATACTTTATCAGACTGTCCAGACAGCGCTTCTGAAGCTTAACAGTCTTTTACCTCCAGACTGTTCAACAGAGGTTTATAATCTGTTCAATATCGGGTTGGACATTTGTTTTTGTTGACTAATTACGTTATGAACTGGAAAAGGTAGAAATAATTCCCAGCTTTTAATCATTAATCAGATTTGTCTTACTGTGCAATATCATCAGAAGACGATATGATACGTTTTTCTTTTCCCGTCCAGATCCGACAAACAAGGAATCGGTGGAAGCCATCCAGAGGAGCATTTTCACACTGAGTCTGGACTCCATGTCCCACTATGCATTGGGTGAGACGTACCACAGTGGCGCGGCGCAACAGATGCTCCACGGGGGAGGCAGCCATCTGAACAGTGGCAATCGGTGGTTCGACAAAACACTGCAGGTGAGAAAACACACACACACACACACACACACACACACACACACACACACACACACACACACACACACACACACACACACACACACACACACACACACACACCCCAAATGAACACCTGCTACCAGCCAATTGCAGATAGATTTGACCATATGGCAGGTAGAAATTTGTCATATTAAAAACAATTGCTTGGCTGGTAACATTTTTTCACTAATGTGGGTAAAAAGAGTAAATCTTGGATTTCGGACCCACATGCAAACCTCATGACCATCCCATTTCATAGAGCAATACAATTTTGGCTTATACTCACCAATTGCCATTTTGCTCTATCCCCCTCATGTAAACTAGCATTTTATTCTCTCACATTGTTAAGTTTTAATCCTTGCTTCAGTTGGATGAACATAAAATCTCGACTAAGATAGACATGCTTAACAGTTTAGTAATGCTAAACTGTTTACGGTAGTTTTTCTAAACAGTTTAGTTTTAATAAACAATTGAGTTTATGCTAACCTGGAAATCCCACCTGAACAGGGTCTACTTGTTGCTCTGACTCCTTGCGGCACAGTCGCTCTGACCTCATGCATTGTACCATAACTCCCTGGTTAATGGTTTTGTTCTGCCAGTTTATCCTTGGAGAGGACGGCATGTTTGGCCTCAACTATGAGCACGCCCCTGCAGAAGGCCCGCCCATAGTGGCCCTGATCGACCATGTTGAAGAATGCATGTGAGTCAAGTCCTTAATCCATACTATAATACAGGAACATGTTGTGAAATAAAAGTTACATTTAAGGGAAACCCTACTCTTGGTTTAAAGAGTACTACTAGGAGGTGGGAGGTGTTATCCACACGGTTACCGCTAAGACCAACTTTGTGATTCTTATTTTTGAGCTTCTTTAGAAAAACGTCACACACAGTGGCATTACACTATATCTACTAGAAGCCCTCTTGGATCAGCAACTAACTGCCCAGATGGAGCGCCACACATTTGAGTTTGGAACAGCGTAGGACATTCACAAACTGGTTGGTAGAACAGGAGTTTGTTTCCTGTTTTGTGAGGGGATTTTGATGCAGTGGCTAATCTACAGTGTTGATTTAAAACCTTTACATACATTTTACAAGCAGCATTTACATTATCTTACATCTTCGTCATTTTCCGGCCAGGTTGTGTGTTCCCACGGGGAAAAGGCTTACTAGTTCTGGCAGAGTTCATGTTCACTCTTAGCCAAAAATGTTAAGCAATACTCAGACGTTAGATTATTCATCTAAAGTCTGATTTGGGAGACTACGTTTCGGTAGATCGGATATAATTGGTGAAACTCATGACCTTCTCTCGGCCTATAAAAGACCACGAGTGAGTGGTCGATATGAACGCGTTGCTTCACAGGAAGAAGGCGGACATGGCCCACTCTCCCACATCTCCCCTGCCTGCGCCCCGCAAGCTACACTTCGACATCACGCCGGACATCCGGAGACACATCGAGGAGGCCAAGCTCCACCTCAACACGTGAGATGGGCCCTCCTCTCTGTCCAACTGTCATCGACATACTCTCTGATAGAAAATTAGATTTGGGTGTTGGTACATACAATGTATGATGTAAAACGTGCTGTAGGTGCGATTTGAGGATGGTAAGGAGAGAGAGAGTGGAAAGGAGCAGAACAGGGATATATTTATGCACACAAAGATGATTGACAGAAGACGGGGACAGGTAAGGAAGAGATGCCCTGATTGGTCATCAGTTAGCGAGGGGCCCCTACAAAGTCCATCAGAACTGATATTTCACTCACCACTGACTATAGGTTATAGTATTTCTAACAGATTACACTCCAATTTCAGCTGTTCATCTTACTTACTACATCTCTCTTATTTATTTATTTTACAGTCCTAGGTTAAAATCAATGTTTAAAATAGAATTTTAGAATTGCATTTGGTTATGCAGCGAAGGCCCCGTGGCAAAGGAGGCTCCTGAATAATGTTTATTCATTTCCTCCCAGGATGGTCCAACAGCTAGACCTCAAAGTGCTGGTGTTCAAACACTTTGGGAAGAACATCCCCAAGTCCTTCAAGATGAGCCCAGACGCCTTCATTCAGATTGGGCTCCAGCTGGCGTACTACCGGTGAGGCCGTGTGCACATGGAAGTGTGCCTTTTTTTTTTTTATCGGATCCACTTTGCACAAACTTTATGAAGCTACCAAGTTGCCAAAAAGGCTTTTCAATTATTTCCGACTCAAGTGATGAACTGTCATTTGTCTTGAAAGAATGACTTTGACTTGACATTCCAAATCCTTGGTTTGTGATGATGCAGCGTGCATGAAGCCCAATTCACATAAGATGCTGTTTAAGTATTTAATATGTTTTAATTTTTTCAACTCAAGATGCATTCATAAACAAAACATAGTCATGATCAATTAATAAGGAAAAAGGCTCTAAAGTAGTGTTGAACCCTCTCAAACTACTACATATATGATATTTGATTATTTATTTATTTTTAGCCAGGTTTACAGCAGTGTGGTGGGGAGGGAGGGTGGGATGCAAACTCTTTTCTTCAGTCACACTTGCACAAGAATGCCAGCGATGTTGAATAATATCCAGAATATTTTTGGGTATTAAACCCTTCTTCTTTCTATGAAGATAATAACCCTTATTACGGATTTTAAAACGGAGAATAAAAGCGTTGAAGTTGTATTCAAAATGTTCATCTCCTATGGGCCTTTGTGATCCTACTTCAATGGCGTTGATGCACATGGCTGAATGGTGGGGTTTGGCCTTGCCGTAAAATACCAATGAGCGCCTCACCTACTCTATCTCTGTTTCCCTGTCTCTGATGTCTCTCTTGGAAGGCTCCACCAGAAGCCTTGCTCCACGTATGAAAGTGCCTCTTTGCGTATGTTCAGACTGGGTCGCACAGACACCATACGCTCTGCTTCAACGGACTCCTCGAACTTCGCCAAGGCTTTCGATGACCCCGGGAAAAAGGTGTGGTCGTTTAAGGCTCATACGTACTGTCTTAATTTAGAAATATATATTTTTTAAGAAATCTAAAAAAAACACGCCTTATTTGGATTGATGCCTATAGATGATTTAACTGTACACATTATTGTTATTGTAACGCAACAGTAAGAGATGTTACTGTCTTATCTTACTATATAATTGGACCTTCCTAGAGGTTTTTCTCACACTAGTAAGCCTATCCCAGTTTATCCTTGTTTGTAATTCAGATATCTAAGTTGGAACGGCAGTTTAGATTTAATACTATCAAATACACGTTTACCTCCCACAGATTTATGAATGACACTCTGTCTCCTCTCTGTTGTAAAGAACGCAGAAAAGGTGGCTTTGTTGGAGCGAGCGATCAAGGCCCACCGGGCGTACACTGAAATGGTAAGAACTGCTGAGTTTCAAAAGATTCCCCCCAGGATAATAGATAAGTAATTCATCCCTCCCAGCTTCCTGGCTTCCATGAAGTGCAGAAAATATCAGGTCTTTTTATATCTGTAGTGGCTTCAAGGATTTACACTTCTGTACCACACGCCCGTCGGTCGCATTGGCTGGCCAAGGCTGAGACCGTTCTGTTATGCTATTTCCTACTTGTATAGATGACCAAGGTGGAAGGGTAGTTGCCTCACATCAACACACAGCTTCACTCGCACCCTACTCAAGCACCCCTTCTGTCACTGCAGGCGATCCAGGGCCAGGCTATAGACCGCCATCTCCTCGGCCTCAAGCTGCAGGCCATCGAGGAGCAGGTATCGCTGCCGGAGATCTTCACCGACCCCAGCTATGCTGCGGCCATGCACTTTAAAATGTCTACCAGCCAGGTAGGGAGCAATACATGCCATGTATTAGTGGAATATAAACACACCGTGCGCTCCAGTCAAAACAAGTTTTGTCCACTTTGTTTTTTTAATTGTAAAAGCTTTTCATGACCACGGATGTACCGTCTCGTCCAAAAGGTCCCGGCGAAGTCGGACTGCGTGGTGTGCTTCGGGCCGGTGGTAGAGGATGGTTACGGCGTGTGCTACAACCCCAAGGACAAGCACATCAACCTGGTCGTGTCGTCCTTCAGCACGTGCCAGGAGACGGACACGGGGCGCATGGTGCAGGGGGTGGAGGCCGCCCTGCTGGACATGAGGACCCTGCTGGAGTCCACACCCAAGGCCAAGCTGTGAAACCCTTACTGTGGACCACTCGGGTCCCTGATTATTTATAGTCCAAAATGAGGAGAGGGAGGGTCGCCCTGGTGGTCCCTTGGCTTGGGGGACATTTGGTCTGTTTATCGGTTAAACATGCACTTTAGGTCAGCTGGGATGTGTATGATTTGAAGTTCACATTTCTGCTCGGTTGTGTTTTCTTTCTCTTTTCTTTTTTGTCTGGTGTTGTCTTATCCAGTCAAGGGATACACTCAAAGTGTCACAACCCACGGGTGCCTTCCCTGGTCGCATTTCACTATTTCTCCCTCTTATATATTAAGTATAAGAGTATTTTTTTTGAAGGTGTAGAGCGGTGTCTAGCGTAACACCCTTTGCAGTACGTTTTAATTAGTGTATGATCCCATGAAAATATAGTGATTCGGGTTTTTGCAATCTGCAACCTTACCACTATCTTCCACCAGATCTTGCACATTACACCGTTTTAATTAAATTATTATCAAAGAAAAATGTATTGAATAGTTCAATAAGCCAACCACCGTGATCAGCGGCTTCATTGTGCATGTATGTGCTTTGGACTCTGTCAGCCAGTCATGTTTTATGAGGTGATTCCCTGTACGATTGTTTCATGTTTTACACACTGTGCTGTTAGGAAACTTTGGATCCAACATTTGTAATGTTTACCAGATTTTTTACCACTTCATAATAATTTTACTGTACGATTCGTGTCAAGGGTCAAACACCGTTGGCATTACAGTCTACGTTCGCAGTTGCCTTTGGATTCTGAAGAGAGAATATGAATTTTGTGTAAAGATGTATCTTGGATTAAGACTTGACACACATACGACATAAGGCAAATTACACACTTGATGCAAGAAAAGTGTAAAATTAAATTGTCAAATAAATATATTATGTGTAATTGCCTACCTACCCGTTTTAGAACTCTCTAAATATTCCATCACATACATACCACATAATGCTCGACTCCATGGCTCTTAATCATCAGCTCTTAAATTACCTACTCCTCTGTATTTAAGACGATTCATGAATGGATCAGGATCTTCCCTCTTTCATTTTTAAGTCTATGATTTGTAATACAATTGAACCATTAGCAATGACAAATGTGAATGTTCACTTATGAGGAGCAATCACTGAAAATCTTATTTGATTAAGATCCAACAGCTTACAGAAGAAATAATAATATATATTTAAACGGATAAAAAAATGTGGAAATGAAAGCTTTTCAAAGCTTTGAGATGATTGCAATTGCAATCTCTCTTGTTCTACTTGGACTGCTGTTCGTACAACGATTTATCAATGATTTACTTAAAAAATCGTTTTGCTGCCACAGTTCCAGCAATCCATAATGGGTAATTGCGGACACATCATTGTGACTGTTGTAGTCTGTGTGTTGTAATGAAGCAAAGCCTGGAATCTAAAATCCCCTGAGGCAGTGGGTGGGTGGGGGGGGGGCACTGCCTTCCCTCCTCCCAGAGTCCATCGCTCCCTCATGTGAGCAGCTGGGGTATAAACTAAACAACAGCCTGCATCTCTCCCCGGCTCTCTCAGTGAAGAACCACAGCAGGCCTGCGAGCGAGGGCCTTTCCCCAGAGGACCGTGCAGACGCATCAGCACTCATTCCACCGCCGCTGGTTCAGCCCTGATCTGTTGCTCTTCCTGCCCTGCATCGCGAAGCCTTCCCATTACTGTTGCCTCCGCGCCCACCCTGTTATCGACCGGGGACCGGGCGTACAGCTCATTCATGACTTTGACGGAGATCCATGCCTCCTTCTCCATGTCGAGTTCCCCATCCTAACCACCATCTTGGATCGTTGGATCTGCAGTCTCTGTGCTCTCCAAACTTGCCCCAAATGTTCTAAATGAAAAATGCACTATGCTTTATGCGCAAAACACCGTAGACAAAGATTGTATTTTTAGAAAGTGTGTGTGTGCATTTTATGTATGTGTGTGTGTGTGTGTTTGGGGGATATTGTTTGGGATGCTATAACAGCTATTGTTCAATCTGGGTGGAATGAGATGAGAAAAGTACTGAGGTATTTCAATAGCCTTTTGGAAACCCTATTCAAAGAGGTATCAAAATGTAGTCCTGTCCATTATTTGATTACTATTTTTTGATCGAGTGCAAATAGGAAGCATACTTTATGTCTTATCTTTTGTTACGTTAAATGTTTTCAAACATTTAGCCTTTTTATTTACCTGAGTGGAAACATGTACAGGCCATGCAATTGTTTGAATGGTACTGTATTTTCTAACCTTCCCATTGGTCAGATCTATCATTGGCTGGTTGGCGGGTGCTGAATCACGCCAAGCATTTGCGCGTGGTCTGGTGTATTCCGTCTTGTCTTGTGTTATGATGAATGTGTTCAGAGTGTGTGATCAGAGGGCGTGGGGGGGGGGGGGTCTTCCTCCTGCCACAGATCATAGCAGCAGCCGAGAACCACAGCAGGAGGAACAGAGGAGCGAGTGCGCATCAATAATGCATGACCAGCTCGAGTGAAGCAGGGGGCAGACAAGAGACCACTACCGGTCAGGGAAGCCCTCTGTTATGCACAGCCCTGCTACGCTGGGAATGCTAATTGATGCACAGTATGCCCTGCTACAAATGACTGTAATAGTGAATGTATTGTGTACTAATACTGTATATTTCTCTCTCTCTCTCTCTCTCTCTCTCTCTCTCTCTCTCTCTCTCTCTCTGGGAGTCGTATCAGCAGACACTGAGACAGCACTACTTTCTTCTTCTTCCATATAAAAATCAATATTATGTGTCACTTGATCTTTCCATGTTGTCAGGGCTGCTGTGTCTGGGGGAACTGTATATCCATACGTGTAGGCCTACTTGAGGAGTTTAAGAGAGAAATGGAAGAGTATGAAACGGTAAAAAGCAGACATGTATATGCATTTTGCAATGCATGGTCAAGTAGCCTACACACATGATGCCTTCAACTGCATCAAAACAAATCAATGGGTTAACTAACAAGGATCTTCATTATTGTCTTCTTTGGTATAATGCTTATAAAAGTATAGATATTATTGTACCATTCTAAGAGACTATTTGGAAGTGGCAGGCCTGCCATCCTGGATCAGCTCTTAAATTATAGGTTATGTTCTCTCCATTGGATACATCACCTAAAAGTGCTGGATGGCCCATCCAGCACTTTTCGGTGATGTATCCAATGGAGAGAACATAACCGTCCGTTTTAAAATCCCACCTATAGAGGATACATATACAATATATTATCAGTATTATAATTAGCTGTTTTTAAAACACTATATATTGTTATCGGGAATCCGTCTTCGAAACTCGCGCCACTCGCACGTGTGACATTGTGCACGCCCCTCTGGAACACGCTAGGTGCAATCCACGGAGCACGCGACACGCAGGGTGTAGTGGGTTGTGGTTGCAGCGCCGGCGAGTGTAGACGCCGACGTCGTTGCTGCAGAGTTGCGCAGCAGCAAACCCTTGACGATGTAGAAGGAAGGTAAAAAGAGGATTAAATGACCTTAAAAGGTGGATTTTAGAGATGCATATTTAGCATGCCTGCTGTCGCAGATGCCATCGGAGGAAACACACCGTCTGCATAGCCCTGTCTTCCGAATAAAATGGACAACCATACGTGCGGAGTATGGACGGATGCGGTAAGGATCCCACTCCTACCATTGGAGACTATACAGAGCATCTCTGCTCCTCTAACATTCACCATTTAGTTACAAATGTCCTATTGATGCACCGGGGCTGTGACCACAGTGCACATGATCACGCGTATGCAGTGCATATTCGCAGTTTGGACGCAATTTAAATTTTACATTAGGGTAAAAACCTTTCGAACATTCTAAATATTTTGGATTTTACAAATTAAAATCTGCAAAAAGAGAAAGAAGCTTAACCTGAATGCAATGCACGGATAGGGGAAATGCAATAGGCGCGATTTTGATTTGCTGAGTAATAATTGCAGGAAATGTATATGTGCTCTGGCAGCCGTCGGCGAAATACTACTGTGTTCCCTGCTAACACACTGACATCATCGCCTTCCCTATCTACCATACATCTCACACATGAACTCACATCTGTGGCCGCCCGGGACTGATAGTATATACGCGCTGAATGCTAGCACCGAGTGCACGCTTTAATGCGTCGATTCCGTGTCCTCCCCTGGAAAAGGCGGAAGCCCTGATATATATCCGATAAGATAATTTGTTACAGTGGCAATTGACTTTGCTTCCCTGCATTGTTTTCGCGTTGTTCTATTAGTTGCCGTCCTCGACACCCCTCACTATACACTTTTGCAATGACAATGCAGGAACACGTTGATAAAAGTAAGACAGATATCCCGACACCCAAAAGGTGAACTTGGGATCCGTATTTTCTGTAAGTGCGGATGCGCTGTAGAGTCCTGTATAGCATTGACCCATTTCAAATTGACCAGGAACAGAGGAGCAGTGAGGCCAACCGAACAACATCCAAGTCCGTCTGCGGTACCCAGGAGGGCAGGGAGGGGGCGTGTCTTCAAGGCTTCTGAGATTTGTGTCGGCTAGATTAGGGAACGCTGCAGGTGTGTTTCAAACAAGACAGAAAATGTATGTTAAAACGCAAAATAATTGCGATTATGGGCTATTATATCGATGAACCAATATCACTTATTTTGCAGCCTATTAGCTCTGATTTGCTTCTTTCAAATATAGACCTACTAATTGTCTGAGGCCAACTCAAATATAGGCCTATATTTGATGTTTGATCAGACAAATGGTATTTTAGATTTCCAATGTACAAAAACGTGATCTACAAGAACACATTTGCTGTATCAAATCCCGCAGCTTTTCCTTGCTGTGAGGCAATATTTTTTCTTGCCCTTGCAAACCGAGCGTTCCCAATGTTGGCAAAGCACATTGAGTTTAATGCAGCACGGTTTATAATTTGTGTCGTTTGATTGACTGCCCTGGCCAGTGCCACTGCAATACAACTGCAGAACCATCAATATTATACATTCCATTTGGGTGACACTTCCATCAATAACGCCTCACCATTGCATACTGCAAAGGTTATTCATAATAATAATATACATGGAATAATAGTGGATGAGGGGTCTCCCCCGACCCTTTATGCACACACAAACACACACGCGCGCACACACACACGCACACACACACGTCATTTTGGAGTCTTTAGAATCCTAGTCTATGCTAGAGTCTTTAGAGCACTAGTCTATTTATCAGAGCCTGATATGTACTGGTCTATGCTAGAGTCTGGTAGAGCACTGGTCTATTTATCAGAGCCTGATATGTACTGGTCTATGCTAGAGTCTGGTAGAGCACTAGTCTATTCATCAGAGCCTGATATGTACTAGTCTATGCTAGAGTCTGGTAGAGCACTAGTCTATTTATCAGAGCCTGATATGTACTAGTCTATGCTAGAGTCTGGTAGAGCACTGGTCTATTTATCAGAGCCTGATATGTACTGGTCTATGCTAGAGTCTTTAGAGTACTAGTCTATTTATCAGAGCCTGATATGTACTGGTCTATGCTAGAGTCTGGTAGAGCACTCGTCTATTTATCAGAGCCTGATATGTACTGGTCTATGCTAGAGTCTGGTAGAGCACTGGTCTATTTATCAGAGCCTGATATGTACTGGTCTATGCTAGAGTCTTTAGAGTACTAGTCTATTTATCAGAGCCTGATATGTACTAGTCTATGCTAGAGTCTGGTAGAGCACTAGTCTATTTATCAGAGCCTGATATGTACTGGTCTATGCTAGAGTCTTTAGAGTACTAGTCTATTTATCAGAGCCTGATATGTACTAGTCTATGCTAGAGTCTGTTAGAGCACTAGTCTATTTATCAGAGCCTGATATGTACTGGTCTATGCTAGAGTCTGGTAGAGCACTGGTCTATTTATCAGAGCCTGATATGTACTGGTCTATGCTAGAGTCTGGTAGAGCACTGGTCTATTTATCAGAGCCTGATATGTACTGGTCTATGCTAGAGTCTTTAGAGTACTAGTCTATTTATCAGAGCCTGATATGTACTGGTCTATGCTAGAGTCTTTAGAGTACTAGTCTATTTATCAGAGCCTGATATGTACTGGTCTATGCTAGAGTCTTTAGAGTACTAGTCTATTTATCAGAGCCTGATATGTACTGGTCTATGCTAGAGTCTTTAGAGCACTAGTCTATTTATCAGAGCCTGATATGTACTGGTCTATGCTAGAGTCTTTAGAGTACTAGTCTATTTATCAGAGCCTGATATGTACTGGTCTATCCCAGAGTCGTGTGAGGCGTGTCTATAGTGCAGCGCTTCGTTAGCTCAGCAGAGCACGAGGCGGTCTCCAGCCCCAACACAGCTCGTTGCACATCACCCTTAAGCTGAATATTTTCTATATTTAAAGATAATCTCGGACACTGAGTTGATGCATGATGTGCGACAGACCTAGTGCCTAATGAAGGAGGCAACGGGCATTGAATGTGTGCATATCAAGAGAGCTATGGGAGCACGGATCTGTGCTATGTGCTTCCTGGGTTCTAGGTTAGGGTTTCTTCCTTTAACACTAAGCTTCTTAAAGGGTTAAGGGTTCGTAGGAGCATCCCTGAGACTTTTTTTTTCAAGGTTTATTATTTTACCTATATGACCTTCTTTAACCAGGTCTATTTTTGCACTATTTATAGAAAGCAAGCACGTTTCTCAATGGCAAACATTTTGGGAGCATATTTAAACACTATTGATCGAAGGAATATTGTTCAAATGACACTTTAAAAATTACATATTTCAAATAGGGTATAATGCTTTCCAATAAACATTAATAATGAATCGGTTTTCAGCAGTAGTAATTCAAGTTTCCCCATCATAATAGCTATGAAATGACCCGTAAACTATGATGCGTAAGTCTACACTGGCACATCGACCTAAATGTCAGCATTTCCTACGAGCCATAGCATAAAACCCCAATCAGTTACCCCTGCCGGCAAATCCACTCCAGGTTTAGGGCCATGGCTGACAGAGCAGTAACAATGCCTGTTCCCTAAACACAGAGCCGTAGTGGGGTTGATGGAAATTTAGGGTAGAACGGGCATATTTCTTATAACTGTCATGCTTCATATTGTTAGGCCGAATCTCGATTCTTCCCCTTGCCCCTTTTGCTTTGTCTTTGTCTTTGTCTTAACCAAGACAAAGACAAAGACAAAGCAAAAGGGGCAAGGGGAAGAATCGAGATTCGGCCCAAGTGAGCTCTCAAATCATCTTAAAAATAAGGGGTACATAGCACTCAATCTTATCCCTTAATCTTGATCAAATTGGGTATTGAGACACCACTAGCTCTCACATGAACGCGCAACTTCAAGGGTAAGGGGGAAGATAAGGGGTAAGGGGAAGTATTGAGATTGGGCCTTACTCTTGTTGAGGATGCCATCATAATTGTCAAATAATCGCAAAGAAAAAACCCTATGGACCCATGGAAGTATTAAGGAGGTTGTAAAATTATCAAAGCTTCAATGTGCTAAATCTTAACCATAGAAATGTATACCTTTCAATAAGCACTGCAAAAAATGAGTTTTTTTTACATCCATTGTTCACTATATATAGCTCTTTCAGTACTGAGTAGAATATATGATGTGTATTTCCTTTCCTGCTGCTGTTTGGAACCGTATTTGATTTGGGAAATGCATGCTTTGTATTCTGCCTGAAAACTTGGATGGGCGTGAACCAGAAATGTTTAATGCAACTAGGTGAGCTGTTATTTCATCATGTCATGTCATTGAATTAAATCCATCCCTTTGTAAAGTCATGGTTAGGAAAAGGTTAAAGTAAGAGATAGTCTTTCTATATTTGAAATAGAGTAACTTGATTTTGCTGTAACGGAAGGAGAAAACATGTAATAATCCAATGGATGTTTGATTCTAAATCTACTCAGAGTAGGATTAGAAGAATAGTCCTATTGTGGAGATAAGGGTGTGTTTTCTCCCAGTCTAAATGATCTGGGTTTGATTCCCATAATGCCCTCAGGCTATCTGTAACAAGATGCACACACGTGGGTCTTTCATGTTAATGTCAAACTCATTACGTAACTGTGTCTTCAAGTAATGAATGTTCATATATAGTCAGGATGGTTGAATCTACTTGATTGTTTGTGTCACACTCAAATATAGACTGCTGTGCTGTCAGTATTACGTATTGAATCCATGCTAAGTATTGATTAAACTATTTAGAATCAGGGTATTGTTGCTTATCTCGATTCCTCTCTATTTGTATCTCTCCATTTTTCACATTCCTTATTATATAGACACCACCATTGGTTTATAAAGGGAGAAGTATAGTCTAATTGTTTCAAAGTCTAATGTGTTTCTCGAGATTAGAGGAACTGGAAGTATTTATTGTTAGTAATTGGGATTCTAGAGTGTGATCAGATTCTTCCAAATTGGATTCCATGTACCCAATGTATTATTTATTGATATCTGCAGCCGTTCAAAGAACTAACCCTAACCCTAACCCTAACACGTTATATACAAAGCTAGGAATCCGCCTGAAAACAGTGTCATCTGGCTAGTTTTATTATGTATTTTGGGATTCTTAATATATTATTTATCGGTATATTGTGCTATAGAGGGTTATTATTACGTACAACAACCCTACAAAAAAAACTGGGCAAGCTAAATATAAGTCATAAGGCAACAGTCTAAATCTGATCAGGTGTATCTGCAAATAGTGTGTCGGATAAAAAGTGTGATAGAAAAAAGAGGATGATCTCTGCATAGACTATCCTGGATTCAAAGCCGTTAGCCTAGTACTGTCAAATACTTCTATCACTCTGGTAAGAAATAAATAATCAGTAACAATCGTTCGAAGTACTCTGCTACTTTGCATTGTTTCATTGCCATCACAGTGATAATACTCCAGGCAGCTTGGAGCGGCCTGGTTATTCTAAAAAGCCAGTGGAGTGAAGCTGCCATAGATGGAGTGGCATGTAAACCACTGGGGTAGTGGAGTGAGTGGACGGGCTGCGCTGGGGGGGGAAACTGGCTGAGAGTCCGTGGCTGATTGGAATGAATGCGATCACTCCGGGCATAAGTGGGCCAAGCCGTTCTAAAGAACAAACAGGATACAGGAGATGGCCTGGAAGGAAGAGAGAGAGGTTGAAAAGAATAAATGGTTGTGAAACCTGTAAGAAAAAAAGCCCTTTGTAAACAAATGTAGACTTTGACAAAACCGTGTACCTTTGGACAACACGGGTATGTTTATGGGCCAATCATTTTTGATTTATCATTTTTGAACTAGCTTCGCTGGGTGCACCAGGACTCCGGCTTCTGTGACTTATCGACTTCAACTCACGCATGCACACAGTCACACACCGGACACACACACACACACACACCCACAGAACACATAGGAAGCAAATTATAAAGCATTGCAGTCCTTCTGTTAATGCCAGATGCTTGTCTCACATCATTAGCCTACAGGTCTGCTTGTCAGATATTTACCTTGTTATTTGTCGAATTGGGATGCCTATTTTTACTGCGTTTATCGGATCAAAGGTGGGACATGGCTCAAGAGATTAGCCAAACGGTGAACTTCAGGCTCTTAATAAAATGGACAGTTAAGCTATCAGCATATTAGAATGTGTCATAAAGGAAATGGCACAAACCCTATGTCATAGCTAGCATCGGTTTCATCATGTAGGTGTGCTGTCAGTAGCTGACAGCAGTTACATCATGCAGGTAAACTGTCAGCATATCTGTGCTTTTGAGGACAGCCGGTCTAAGTTTAACCTATCATGGAGCCTGCATGTAGCACCACTTGTCAAAAGCTGACATTTGCAATACACTGGGGATAAAACCACAAACGTGTGTGTGTTTGTAGTGTGTGTGTGCCATGTGTACACATTGGAAATATATATTTGATCATGATGTTTGCCAGTAATATTGTCTGAATAGCAGTCGAACTTTAAAGAGCATAATAAATTTGACATTATTGAAGCACAGAAATGTGTATATCAGCATATGGTGAAAATATGAATTTTACTTAATGAAGTGAGAATGAGTACGTTCAGAACAGGACTTAGCTGGAGATATGACGGTTATTTTATTTAGAAAGATGGGAAGATGGCTGACTGGATTTTCCTTTTCTCTCATGCAGGGGGATTCATCGTTACACCAACTTAACGGACAACACTAGAAGAGTTATTTTAAGATGACACGCACAGACCCGCCTGACTTACTGGTATCAAATGTGCATCACAATATAAGAGTTATCCCCTTTTCGTCACACTTTAAGTCTTTGCAACCCTCTGAACAATGTGATTCCCTAAATTACGCAAACACACCGGAGGACAATCAGAACAACTCGACTCAAAGGCATTGGCGTTCTTCAAACGATAAGTCACACCAATACCCCAAACATCATCCCACGATGGACTCCCCGTACCGCCGGGGCGCGGCCAACCCCGACGCCGCTGCCTGGAACGCCTTGGGCCGCCAACAGAGGTACCGGTTCTCCGCACCAGACATCTTCAGCCAGCGGATGACCCCTCAACACATGGCGCCGGAGATGACCCGCGAGGTGCAGGCCGTCCCGGAGCAGAAGAGAAGGACCAGATCGAGAAGCGCCCCCCGGGTCCAGACCAACCTCACCCCCGTGTCCTTCGAGGGGCAGTCCCCCGCGGGGCGGCGGGGGCGGGAGGCCCACCGGGCGCCCCGCGACCGCCACTGGCGACCGGAGGTCTCTCCCCGCCGGGACCCCTCCTACACCAGCTCCACCCGAGTCCTGATGCACGACGTGCACTCCGCCAAGCTCCAGCCTGGGATGACTGACACCAGCAGGTGTTCCCCGCTGTACGGCGAGGAGGGCTCGCTGGAGAAACCGGCCACCAGTCCCCACGTCAGGTGTCGGGTGGACATCAAGCCCGATGAGGCGGCGTTGCACCACCACGGACGCAAACAGACCAGCCCTCAAGTGGAGATCCCCTGGCAGCGGTACCACAGTGGGGGCCACAGGAGCCTGACAGTGCCGCGGCATTTCTCGTACTCGAGGACGACCACCCCCACGGACTCCTTTGTTACTGAGTGCAGACAGGCACATCAGTTTTCTCGCAGCATGCCAAATAGCCACCCGCGACCCACGGAAATCCCTTTGCACAAAATGCCTTCGGCGGGCGAGCGTCACTACGGGAGGGAGCGCAGAGCTCACTCAAGTCCTAACGTGCCAACCAATTTTTTTTACGCCGACGAGTCGGGGAGGTACGTCACGACGGCCGCGCCTCAGCCGACTCACTACTACCACGACGACCGTTACATACCAGGGCAGTCCTTTTCCCCCAAAGTACAATACGTACAGGATCCGAGGACTCACATGGTTCACGCCGTAGCAAGCAGGTCCTACTTTACCGAGGTAGACCCTTACCAGTACTCGGTGCAGGCGGTGTACCCTAAAGGCTACGCAGGGTCAGAAGCAGGGCACTACATCATCCAGACGCCTCCGACCAGAACGGGTTTAGCGGAGAGTCCCAGAACATATCAGGTCCAAACTGCCCCGCCCAGAGTTTTCTATCCCGGTGATGTGTATGCACTACCGCCCGAACATCACATCCCAGCCAGAGCCTACTACACTGAGGGTCGAAGACACGCCCGAGTCGTCCAGCCAAAGACAGACGACTGGTACGGTTCCGATGCATCAGGGTATTCCACCAACCCGGCCTCTTATGTATCCCAGGTAACACCAACCAGGCAGGTTAGGCAAGAGCCGATGTCGGCGACATGGTATGCCAACCCTTGCGTGGAGCCACCGAGAATAGGCGCAGAGTCCAAATCCTACTCAAGGTCATGGGACAATATCCTCAATTCTCGTGTGGAGAGGGAACAACCGAGTCCCGTGCATCGCGGGCAGAGCTACGATGACCTGCTTGACCCCAGAAAACCTGTAGCAGGCACAGATGACAAGCCCCAACCGGTGGTGGTCAACCTCTCCAGCTCACCAAGACGCTATGCAGCCTTGTCCATGTCTGATAATTCTTTGGTCGATAAGAGCCCGACCGAGATGACGAACTCTGCTGCCAATAAGCTATGGTTTGTAACCCCTGAAATAACAATCACCGATAACGACGTTCGACCGGGACTACTGAGCAAGTCAGAAGGACGCTCTGCCAGCTGGGATATGCTGGATTCGAGGAATGCTTTTGCTCATGAGGGCTTACAGCACGACAACGTGACTTGCTTTGGGAACTTGGCAAAAGAGAAGACGCATGACAGTGCGTCTCTTCAGCAGAGTCTCGAACAACTCGACGAGCTCCTCGCCGACCTCGTGACCGACTACAAACCGCCCAGCCGAAGAGCGAGCGAAGATATTCTAGATCAACTGAAGAAACTCATAGATGAAGAAGAGGCTGCATCTCTATCTAGAAAGGCCGAACCACCGCCCTTGGACAAACAGCCCAAATCAATAAAAATGAATACCGATGCCTTTCGAGATATGGAGGGAGCAGACACAATGAGGGCTGGGGACGAGTGCTCCCCTGATCAGAGCCCGGATGAAGATGACACCATGATGTGTTCAAACAACAAATGCAGGCGGACCGAGACCTTGTTCAACGCGTGTCTGTACTTTAAATCCTGCCACAGCTGCTATACCTACTACTGCTCCCGCAACTGCCGAAGGGAGGACTGGGACATTCACAAAGAGAGCTGTGTCTATGGACGAATCGGCAGTATCTGCCGCCACATCATCAAGCACTGTCGGGAAACAGCAGAAGTCCACAAAGCCTTCTCCCGCATCGCCAAAGTTGGCTTCCTTTCCAGGGGACGGGGAGTTCTCTTTCTTGGTTTTCCAAACCCTGCGTCATCCAGTAATTTCCTGCAGTTCGGGCTGGACAGTCTTCAAATGTCCCCGACATACCTGTCCCTCCGCGAGCTGGACGGCTTCAAGGACAACCTCGGAGAGTACTGCGGAGAGCTCCACGAGGCCGGCAAGGAGTACGACCCAAACGAATGTTTCCTCTTGAATGTATCCATCGCTGTCGGCGATCAACTGCCTGACGGCCCTTCGCCGCGACACCAAGCGCCGACCGTCCGTAAATACGCCAAGGTAGCTCTGGCCTCCTTCAGCCCTGAGCGGAAGGTACACAAGAAGGAGAGCGACATGGAGACGCTCATCCTGACGCCGCCGCCGGGGACGGCGGACATCGACAAGGACGGAGAGGAAGGCAGGAAAGCCCGGGAGATCTGCTTCATCAACATCCAGCGAGAGCTGAGGATCCGAGGGGTCTTCCTGCGACACGAGTATCCCCAGGTCTATCAGCAGCTGTGCGAGTTTGTGGAAAGTAACCGACGCTTCACACCCACTACTATTTACCCTATAGACAAGAGGACAGGTAAGCAGTTCTTGTGCATGATCATGGCTGCGTCCGAGCCAAGGACACTGGACTGGGTGGGCACCCCCCATCTCCTGGATGACATTATTTAAGTGCACCTTTTTTTTGGAAATATATATGTTTAGAAATACATATATATTGTTACACATATTTATATATGAGGTAGATTGTGGAAATGTAGATAAGAATTTTGTTATCCGAAGATATATATTTCTCTCTATATAGAGACGTATATATATATCTGTATATGTAAATATAATGTCTGCGTTGTCAGTATTATTCATTATTAGAATATTGCCTGTCAGATGCAGAAAGATTACAGTATATTGTTTATTTATTTGAGTTTTTAAACCTATTTATGTACTTTTCCACTACATAAGTCATTTATCTGTAGCCTGGTTATTTATATTTACAATGGCCCGCTTTCTTTTAGGTGGGCATTACCTCGGTCAAAATTTTAGTATTTTGATTTGTTTAAAAATCGCTAATGAACATATCCTTTAAATCATAAATTCCTAAAGTCAACTGTGTAATTCATACCTATGATTGAATACAAAGTGACTATTTTTCATATGGGATTTTAATGGCATACCATGCAGAAAACATGAAAGTTATTTTTCCTAGCTACATATGTTCTATGCAAAGGTTTGCTTGAAAAGGGTAATTATCACATTTGTGTACAATTTTTTTTAAACATTTCTATTATTATAATACATTATTGTAGCTGGACTTGCTATACTATATCATATTATATTATACATGATTATATATGAGTAAATATTATTATATTATAATGATAGGATTGATCATGTTTGTTGACTTGAAATTGGTGACCTATATCACTTGTCGGGAAAGATATAGTTGCATTTACTGGAAGAGAATGAAAATATACAAAAAAGACAAAGGGCACTCCTCATGCGGCGTAGATAGTAGCCTAATGTTACTCTGTAACTCTTGCTCTCATGGTAATTCTATTGGCGTGTGACGATAAATATCTCAGTAGTGCTTTAATGTTTGCCAGTCAAATTGACCGGAGTAATACAGGACTGGAAGGAAGAAAAAAAAAAAGACACACAAACACAGACACACTCTTACTGAAATGGTGCCAGTTCTCAGCCACACAGTAGTGTCGGCTTGTGCTGTTTGAAACACTGTGAATAGTGAGTGCGCTAGTCACATGAACATGTGCTACGCTATCGATGACATGGTGTTGTGGTATATCACGCCAAGAAACCGTGCAATTTCCTACGAAGTTGAAGATGGTGCTCTTGTGAGTTTTTCTAAAAAAAAATAATATTTACAAATTCTAACATAGAGAAATTTAGCAGCTCGAGTTATGTCCTTAGAAAAAGATAAGCCGGAATTGGCACAATAACTAACTTGTTACTTAAATGCTTGAAGAACATTTTTTTTTTAGTTGTGTACTTCTGCTACGCTTTTATGTGTTACATGCGTGATTGATCCCTTTTGTGTTTCTTATCGACCCTCGACAAACGCTGAGTCACATGTTTTATACTCACCCCTTCATACAATGCAGCCACGTTGCCTATTTGTTTGGTTGGATTGTGCTATAGGCCTACATGATGTTTTGGGTCAACTCTTATTTAACGTTTGCTGATACTCCTAACATCACTTGAGACGTGTTGAAAAATAATAATAATAATGAAAAAATAAAGTGATTTTGAAGGCAAGAGAATAAAAACAATGTAATTGTTCAACCGACACCTCACAGAAACAGGACAGGTGGCTATGTAGGAGGACTGGCTCTGGAGTCACGTTTTAGACACTATGCTGCCCCTGATAGAATGCTAATTCAACCCATGACTTCACGCCACGGCGTTCCTCACTTGCATCCACCGTGGCCCATGAGTTATTATTTTTGTAATAGCAGATAATCCGTATAGGATGAATAATGTGTGGAAATAATGTGTGGAAAACAAATATAAAAATTTGATATGTGTATATATATATACATATCTATATATATATATACACACACACATGTATGTATGTATATGTTTGTGTGTATTTATAAATATATATGAAAATGGGATGTTGATGGCTGCATGTGATGATTATATTTTCTATTTTTAGCTCTCATGAAGCTGAGAAAAACACTTGCTTGATTGATCTGTTAAGTAACTCTGAAATATTTTAGCCTACATAAGACACCTTGAGAAAAGTGATTTTTACAATTGTCCGCCATTTAAGTTAAAACCGCCGTGAAAATGGAGGGGAAAAAAAGGCCCACTATTGTATTTTTTTATTCTTTAAATATATGTATCTGAGTGTGTCTGTTTATAAAACATAACAAATAAATTGAATGGGAACGTGGGTAAGTCCTGTCTTATTGATTTTCTGCTTTTAAAAAAAAAAGAGTGAGAGAACGAAAGAAAGCCTTTTGGCCAGCCAACCAACAATGTTCTGAGGACCCAAGGCTCTGCATTGGAGCCATTGTGGATAGCTTACAGTATGCTCAAAGAGAAACAAGCTGAGTGCAAGGCATTAGTGCCCTGATCACAGGAGACAGCGATGGGGACATGGACCGCGAGTGGTCTGTGAACCCGACAATAAGCGGATGTGTTCCACAGTTTGCACTGTGAATAGAATATGGGTCATGGTGCCGGGTCGCCAGAATCTGGGGCAGAAGAGGACATGCTCCGTTGTATTCTCAAGGCACCATGACACACACATTCATTGCACATACTACATAAGATTAAAAATTCAAAGGATCACCAAATCAAAGCCGGGGGGAGATACTACATGATGGTGGTATTTTTATATTTACCATTGCGAATATAGCCATTATATATATTTATCTTATTTATTTATTTTAATTCTTAATCTTTTTTTAGTTTATTTTTTGTACTGGACATGTATCTGTCAAGTAAACATTCGTACATACGACGTAGTACAAACAACCGCAAGGTCGCGCCAGAGGGTTCTGTTGCGTTATCTACGCTGTGTGAGGATATATTTCATATAAAATAAATAATCCCTTTGATTTAGCTTTCTTTCTGTTAATAACTTTTAAACTGATCCTAGTGGAGGGGAGAGCTTAGCCAATCAGCAGACTGGACACCCGATCTCAAACACATCAATAAACAAACACAAAATAAGTGATTCAATTTCCATGTTTTAGTAATATGCGTTTTAAAAACTAAATTGTCGAAACTGCGTTTCAACAATTGAAGCTCGACGATTTTCTACGCACCTTCCATGAATTCCTGTGACAGCTTTTCCAAAGAACAAGTTCAACACTCATTAGTCAGGATGCTGAAGGCTCCGGTGGAGACGATCCGTTACAAGCGATTTCAAAACCTATCTGCTTATGAAATCACAAGTGTTCATCCAGCTGCATGGTGAAAAGTTAAACTCCAGCTTGCCAGTTTGGGTACCGCTCGGGAAACACTGTTCCCCTGCCCTTGGGTTATGAGGAACTTTGCTCAAATGTCAACCCAACATTGATCTATCTACAAGGCACCTCAATGGCTATAATGTGCACATCATTCTCATCCCAAAAACTATGCTGTACAAGTTGACTCCTTTGTGTGTGTGTGTGTGAGTGTGAGTGTGTGTGCGCGCGAGCGAGAGAATGATAGGCTAAGCAGGTGAAAAAATGACAGATTGATGGAAGAGTAAAATTACAATGTGACCTTTACTGGCATGGAATTGCAATTGGCAAAGTAGTATGGTTTGGTTTTCGCTATCATTTCAAACCATGACAGCAGAATCTCAATGTAAAAGCAAAATACAATGTTATTCATGTTACATTGTCATTGTACAAAGTCTGACAGAATTTACACCTTGATCTAAAGTGGGACAGAAGCAGAAATGCAGCAACTAAATTTAGGGTCGTGTTCCTCCATCCTTCGTTACACACGACCGAGTCATTTAAACTTAATTAAAATATACTTAAATTAAGAAGCGGCTAATTAACAAACTTTTTAGGAAAAGGGACAGACACAGCAGACATAATTGACCATCAGCCATTCAGCTCGACACAAGCAGAACAGGACAATGGGTTCCCCGTTTTCAACCATGTTGGAACAAATGAAACTAAAAGAAACCAAAGAAATAAACGATTGAAAAGTTGCAGCAAAAGGTTTTTGTTTTTTTGCGAGTCGAGATCACCCGTCTGCGACCGAGGCTGATGGGGTCGCTGGTACAGCAGCTCCCCCTCAAGGCAGAGGCAACCCCCCCGTCCCGTCCCGTCCCTCACTGTCCTTCAGTCCGTCCAGCCTTTCAAGAACTGGACTCCCTCCTCCATTATGACGCTTTGTCTTTGGCCCGTTCCTCTGCGGTCCTCGTGCGTGTGCGTGCACGTGCGCGTGTGTGTGTGACGACCATGCGTCAGGCCACGTCCGTACACACGCCCTTAGTACCCCCACGAGAGGATTAAAAATCAGCCACGCTCCCGCGAGTCATTTCTATTGGCCGGCCTTCTTGTCCTTCTGGAAGCTGAAGCTGGTGCGGCGGCTCAGCTTGCGCTGCTTCTGGGCAAAGTAGTCGGCCCTCGAGGTACTGGCCCGGGACTCCAGGATGTAGTTCACCTAGGGGTCAGAGGGTCAGAGGTCGAGGGCTTTGTCAATGCGATGCGTCGTTTCCTATGCGACGCGTCATCGGTCTTTGGCTAGTGTTTTTTAAAGGGATGATGTCGTAAAAAATTCACATTAAGGGGGACCCTAATATCAATAATTGATGATAAAACAAGCTGGCTTTTTCAGAGTGTGAAGATACAAATCTGTTTTTGTGGTTCAACTGTCGTTTCATTCATTTTATGACAAAGCACTACTGTGCATATTTTGCTAAAGCTGGCTCCAATGTTTGGTATCACCCCTTTGACGTTTTTTTTCCATGAGCTTATTAGGAGTGTGGCGGTTTTCTAAAGCTCAGCATGCTGTCGGGTGTTTATTAGACAGAGCAGCTGGTCCCAGGCCAGATACATGTGGTCTGTGACCTTTTGGCTCACCAGCAGATTCAACACTCTAATCATAGTAATCGGAGTAGACCCTATATGGGCTCCAGTAAACTCAACCATTGACAAGAGATGTAGGTCACGTCCCTGCAGGGTCAGGGTGGCTGGTGGCTGGTTTCTTTACATGCATTAGCAAGACAAGATGTTAAAAGGTGCAGTAGGTTAGATGAAAGTGTATAATTGGGAGTGTAATTTCTTGAAAAAGGCCATAGCCGTCAGCTATTAGTAAGTGAACTGTGCTATGAGAATATCTAATCTGAGTGGACTGCGGCAGCCTCTTTATGAGACAATTAAGATTTTAGAATGTTCCCGGCGAATTTTTCCCGGCATTTCTTTCTCGATTGGTTCAGGGAATCTATCTTGCCTGTCAATCAGAGGTGCATGAATGGAACCCTCAACGTCAGAGAAACATAGGGAGGGAGCAGATCTTCAAATCTTGCTCTCTTCTGCTCATTACAACTCTCAAGTGGAACCTAAAGCATTTTTTATAGAGTACTCGAGTAAACTGTTTTTTTTTTTTATAGACTTGGAAGGAGAGGAGCATCTAAGTGTTTTTTGTTGTTTTTTTACAATAAGCAACAACCCAGCTAAGAAGTAGCCCAACTAATTCTCAACACTGAGCACTCACATCCTCATCACTGACGAGTCAATTCATCTGCGGCAGCATCCTGCTTATACTCCAAGTAAGCGGATTATCTTTGACCCAGTCCACTCAACTCACGGATAAGTGCATGCCATTCAGGTGAACTCTCTGGGATTAACGTTTGAATCCATATTTAATAACAGTTTTGTCCCAAAGAAATTAAAAAGCGGGAGACCCAGGATATTCTCGAAGGCAAAAAGGTGTCGACCTAAAGCGAACCTTGATGAGGCTCATTCTTTGACGGCTCTAATTGTCACACACTCATAGTAGCGATCCCTCTTCCCAGCCCCCAACACTAGCCTCATGTGTTGGGAGTACACAAGCTGTGGTCTGTGGTACGGCTGCAGGGCGTAGTCAACAAACCCAAATCCAGAGGAAAAGCTTATTTTTTACTGTGGTTTTGACTAACCTTCAGCACAATCTCGTTGACGGTAGCAGCATCAGATTCAAAGTAGAGGGGCTTGTAGTCGTGGTTGCTGAGGTAGGTGAGCTTAAAAATGGCGTGACCTGCGAGACGGAGAGAATAGGTCATCCGGCTGGAATCTTTACCGGCTCAAAAAAATGCTATATACTTAAAAATGAATCCCACTTGTTTTGCAGGACAAGGATAACAATAGTCCCGTCTATATACAGTATGTACTTGCACAGAGGCATCGTTTCTCTGTTCGTTAAAGGATCCTCGTTCGTGGAGAATGCAGAGTCAGCTAGTCTTCCCGGGGTCCAGGAATAATGCATAAACACCAGAACCGATTATAGAAAACTTAAATCAATGAACCCAATAATACAGTCAGATCGAGGCCAAAAGGTAGCATAAGACACTGTTACAGACACTGATAACTGTTATAATCCCCTTTATTGGGCCCTGGGTTCTTATAGTCCCATAAGAACCCTGGTACTTGCCTCTGGTTTACATAATGCCGCGTCAGTAGCTTGTGTGGGTGGGATGGTTGGGTACTCACTGGGGCTGCGCTCCTCCACCAAGTCACAGGCACACAGGTGGTCCGAGTCGATGGAGATGGGCTTCTGGCGGATCCAGAACTTGGTGCTGGCCTTCTGATTGGTGACCGGGTCGATCTCCACCTTCTCCCCGGAAATGCCTGCCAGAATATATGTATATGTGTGTGTGTGTGTGTGTGTGTGTGTGTGTGTGTGTGTGTGTGTGTGTGTGTGTGTGTGTGCGTGTGCGTGTGTGGATGGAGGAGAGGGGGATTGGAAGAGATTTAAAAAGATAATAATAAAAATATAAATAAACATACTTGACCTGTTTAGTTTTAAAGTAGAACCAAACCCCCCTGACTCATCTTTTCTGAAAAGGCTTCTGGGGCGTGGCTGCCCCAGGACACACAATCCATAACGTGATAATGTGTTTAAACTACAGAGGGAGCCTCCTTACATATTGTCCTTAATGATAAAAACATACTTGTATTAATTAGATTAATTCTGTGTTCTCACAATATAATTAGAATCTCTTTCAACATGACTGTTAGCCATTGATGCAAATCCTTTACGCCGCGTTCGTATAATTGAAACCACGCCTTTTCTTTAATAACTGCACGGTCATTTGCTATGATTATGCTTCTAAAATAATAATGAAAACATTGAATAAAAGGCGGGACATAGAGCGGCAGGGCAGCGTGTGAGCGACGGTGGGGGGGGGGGGGGGGGGTACCTAGCTGGACGTCGGTGGTGAAGCGCAGCTTGTGGATCATGCTGATCTTGAAGGACTTGTAGTGGTGGCTGCTCAGCATGTCCTGCACCGTGGTGATGTCGATGGGCGGGTCCTCCTCCGAACTCTCCTCCCCGCGCGAGCCTACGCGCCACCGGCACCCAGCGCCCCACACGTTATGCAACAGCTCCTTCATACTCCACTGCCCGTCCACAGCCTACTTTATGAGCCTCTTATGAGAGCGGCTTCGTATCTTATCCAGCTGGATCCCCGCGCCTCGCTCTCTCTCTCGCCCTATCTCTCCCCGGCAGCGTTAAATCTAGGAGGCTGACGTTTTTGAAAGTCTGCCATGAATGCTGATGGCAGTGCACCAGAGCTGGCTCTGTTCCCCGGAAACGGGACACCCCTAAACTGGGAACGGGCCCAGAGATATTGCAAATAGTAACCCTTGTTAAAGAACAACACACAACTCACTCGCAGACCCAATAAGTATGCAGGATTTACTAAATCGGGAGTCTTTAAGACCAATTCACGAAACACACATTGTGTTACAAAAGTAAAAGTACTTTATCACAGACAATCTAAATAGTGGTGAATAAACACAATTACAGTTTTCGGGAGGTACTATACATGTACTATGTTTGGAGGAACTATACATGTACTATGTTTGGAGGAACTATACATGTACTATGTTTGGAGGAACTATACATGTACTATGTTTGGAGGAACTATACATGTACTATGTTTGGAGGAACTATACATGTACTATGTTTGGAGGTACTATACATGTACTATATTTGGAGGAACTATACATGTACTATGTTTGGAGGAACTATACATGTACTATGTTTGGAGGTACTATACATGTACTATATTTGGAGGAACTATACATGTACTATGTTTGGAGGTACTATACATGTACTATATTTGGAGGAACTATACATGTACTATGTTTGGAGGAACTATACATGTACTATGTTTGGAGGAACTATACATGTACTATGTTTGGAGGAACTATACATGTACTTCATTGGGAGGTACTATACATGTACTACGTTGGGAAGTACTCTACATGTACTATGATTGGGGGTACTATACATGCACTATGATGGAAGGTACCATACATTTACTATGATGGGAGGTACTATACATGTAGTATGATGGGAGGTACCATACATTTACTACGATGAGAGGTACTATACATGTAGTATGATTACAGGTACAATACATGTATTACATTGGGAGGAACTATTCATGTACTACATTGGGGGGGATACTATACATGTACTACGTTGGGGGGGTACTCTACGTGTACTACAATGGGAGATACTATACATTTAGTACATTGGTAAGTAAGTCCTATACATTGACTATGATTGAAGACGTATACAAGGTTCTACACGTGCACTCACTGTTCTCGCGGACCAGGCAGAACTCCAGGGTGTTCTGGCTCTCCAGGGTGCACTCCAGGTCCACGGCCTCGTTGGGCTCCGTCTGCCTCTCCAGGCGGTACATGGGTCCTGAGGGACCAACAAGCACCACCATCAGCACTCACCGCGGGCGTCCGCTGTGGCCCGGATCACTCGCTGCACTCAATTTCAGTAAAAATTCGTTTTTTTTTATTTTTCAGTACAGTATTAGAATTTGACGACGTTAGGCATCCTGATTACTTTACGGCCCGTTACTGTTTGTTGCCGTTTCATCGCCTTTATGGTTCGAGGAGACGTTTTGCGTTACATATGTTAACTATAACTATACATTTTAAAGTTCAAATAATAAGCACTCTAGTAGGAAGTTTGATGTTGGTATCGGGACGACACCAGCCTGATTTAGAATATGTGACTAAATACTCCTGATAGGTAGGGGGATTAAGCTGAGCAAATAACACCATCTTGCTCAGCACCACTAGCTATGATGGCCTTATCATCCTGGGGATGGGAACCAAACACACTATTGACAACCTCACATTTGAGATGGCCATCTGGATTTAATACCCCGTCTGTTGAAATACTTCGATGGTAAGGATAGGCTAGGCAATAGATACATAGAACATCAAACTACAATTTTGATTTGAACATCTCCTTGAAGGCTTTGGTGAAATAGGAATATTATGGTAAATAGTAAATAATGATTGATGAATGTAAATATACCATGTAGTAAACCCCTGTTGTATTCTCCGAGTTGATTGTTCGACTTTTTCTGAATCCTGACTAATCTTTTTTCAGACCTGCCCCAACAATCGTACCGGATAAGTGTGTATGTGAATCATACATTTGTTGAAAAAAACAAAACATAAACTAAGCACGACTCAGACCAAAAAGACGGGATTTAGGTTGGGATCGCAGGTGCGAATGAATTTTGGCGAAAAAAAAGCAGTCCATTAATTTCCTTAACCGAGAACCTGACATCAAAAGATGTCAGGTTCTTGGTTAAGGAAATTCTGATTCTGACGAGAGCCGAGGATCGCTTACCTGAGCCTTTTTGAGAGCCTTTCCTCTTCTTAAGTGCTTTTTGGAGAATCTCTTTCATGGTCACCTTAAGGCTGTCCACCGGGATGAGGGAGAAACCGTGAGCAGCATTTCTGGAGGGAGAGACGGACAGAAAGGGATATTAAGATGGGGGCTTTACCTGGATTGACCTGGAATTCTAAGCGGTTAAAACACACACACGCACACACACACACACACACACAATATAGCAAGCAGTATGTTCAAGAACTTTGAATGCCCCACTATAAGGGTCCTGCTTTTTAACCCCTAGCTGTAATCAAACAGATTTTTTCTGAATGGACTGCTTTTAAATAGTGATTTTCAGAGCTCCGTCACACACCGATGGCGGTGTCAACCATGCAAAACTCATCTGGAACACTTAGCTAGGAGGAGCCGGGGATGAAACCGGCAACCTAACTGTCGCAAGACAACCCGCTCTAACCCCTGAGCCTCTACCAACAAGTCATTTAACTTCCTAGTCATTTATAGGTCACTTGGGCAAGGTGAAGACCCGGGCTGCGTTCCAAACTGTCACTCAGGGCCACTCACATCCTGACGAACAGAGACTGCTTGGAGGCCAGGCCGGGCGAGGAGTACTTCTCCACCAGCGCCAGGGTGCTGAAGCCGAACTTATGGATGGGCTCGTTGGAGTCCAGCGGGGGGAAGTCCGTGTCCACCTCACCGTCGTCCTCGGCGATGTGCAGGCAGTAGGCTGTCACGTCCTCACTGGGAGCACACAAGGGAGAGGAACCGTTTTACACATTGGGGACAGCGGGGGGGGGGGGGGGGGGGGGGGGGGTGACCATAGAGGGCGCTTTAGTGTGTTCGGCAATGATCATTTCAAATGTTAGGCGACGTTCATTTAACATGGCCAAACTGAGGGAGTTATAGCATTGCACTGTTCTGACATCAGAACGGCTGAGGTCAGGATTCCATCGCTGAATGAACGCACATCTGTTCAGACCGAATCATTTCCCATGCAAGAAATTATAATATGGAAAATAGTTATCTTTCTCATGTTACTATATTGTAGTACCTGAAACTGTTTGAATTTCGGATACATTTCATAATCTTGCTAATTCTTGCACTTTTTGGGGTGTATCTTCATGGTGTTGAAAACACTTATTGGAAGTAGCTTTGGAAAAAGGTGTCAGCCAAAAGAATGTAATGCAATGCATTAAGTTTTTATCAACATACACGTTACAAAGTACGCTATAGCTACCGGTGTGCTCAGCTTTTCTTGTTGTTGAAGAACTTTCGCCAAAATCTGTTGTTATAAAAGATTAAGTGCCAGACTAAACTGCACTCCAACCAATAGCGGCTTGCCTGCACTCATCTCCGGTCCCAACTCTCAGACCTCAAATACATAAAACATAAGTCTTGATGGACTAGCGTCAAGAAACTAGCGTTTCTTGAGTATAGAAAACACTGTACCGAGTCAAACAACCAGTGCTTTATTGAGCCTTGCATTGCAAACAAGCCAGCGATTGTCTCCCCCAACAACGCTCCCCTATACTGCTGAGTATTCTGAGTGAAGTGGAGCTGGGAGGTTTAGCTGACAGTTTGAGGATCCAATGGAGAGGCGAGATCACAAGCACGTTTTTAATACATTTCATTGGTTCAAAATTTGTAAAAGCCCACAGACTGACCAACAGCATGATTTATGAAAGAAAGTAAAACTGACGAGTTATGGGGATATGAGGTTCATGCTCAACAGCGTTTGTGTGGCGGGCCTAATACACGTTGCCCAAACAAACAGTCTTTGTTTGGGCAACATATGTAACACATTCCTGCATACTGTACATTCTGTGGTGTACATGTAAACATTCATCATGCATCTACGTCATATCATCCACGTCTAAAAGACAAGCGATTGAAAAGAATCGGCAATGAAAATATGGACTTTTACAAATGTTGCGGGAGCGTTTTGACAAACGCAAGGCCAGCCCAGCACCAACCAAGGCCTTAGGGGCAGACCCCACAGGTAAACTACTGCATAAGAACCCTTCCCAAACACACGGCCCATCGTCCTTTGAAAATTAACCCCTCATTTGAGTCAACACTGACCAAATAACTATGATATATGTGGGTTGTAAAAAGGCAATGTAACATACAAGTGTCGGTTTTATTAGTATAAATGTGATATTATTTTAAAGAGCTTTAATACAGATAAATAAAAAATAATAAAAGAGATGAAGTCAGCAATAAAATAAGTTACAATTTATATAAAATATAAATATCTAAATAAAAGTCTGTTTTTGTTATCGATATGTTTTATTACTTATTAATAATTATTTCTGTTGCCAACTTCATCTGTATATACATTTTAGTTATTAGTTATGTTGCACAGTTGAGGATGCCTGGCATACAAGGATTTCATGTCCATTAATGACATTATACCGTTAAAAAAAAGATAATGCACTTTGTGGCGGCAAATCCTCTTAGCACCCGCGACACTCATTACATTCCCAACGAGCACACCCAGTCCCGACTCCCCCCCCCCCCCCTTACTTATCTGACGTGCGCGTGACGTGATGCTGATGGAGGAAGGGACGGGGATGGAGGTGCGCTTACTTGAGCTTGGGCTCGCGGGCCTCTCCGGTGTACTGCCAGCAGATCAGGCCGATGAGGTCGTGCACGCGGGCGTTGGCGATGGTGACCACCGTCATGGGGTGGAGCTTCTCCTGGGTCATCTGCATGGAAAGGTACACGTCGATCTTCTTGGTGGCCGTCGTACCGATGTGGCCCTGGAGACGGACAAAGTCGCGCACGCACGCACGCACGCACGCACGCACACGCACACGCACGCACACACACGCACACGCACACGCACACACACACACACACACACACACAAAGCTTAAAACACTTGACATAAGACACGGTGGTTGACCTGGCACTATGTATCTTAACATCCTGTGCACTTCCTGTATCCATCCTATTTTTACTGCATTCACAAAGCGTTGAAACACAATCACAAATATACCTTGTTTCAGACCACTGGACTACGCAGGATTCAAGTCATCCGGGAAAATCTTAACCAAATCTTAAAACGTTATTATTACATTATTACATTATCTTAATAAAGTTGAGATGAGATTACTGGAAACTTGAGTTGTTAGAAACCAATACCTTTCCAAAGCCCTTCAATTTAGAATATAAATGAATCAATCACACGCATTAAAACTATCCACTCATGAATCATGCAGAGGATTATTGTCCCACACAGACGCCTCACCTTGCCGTCGAACTTGGAGTACTCGTTGAAGGGGTTGTTGAGCTGCTGGGGACACTGTTCCAGACGCAGGGACAGCGTGGACTTGGAGCCGGTCATTTGCTCTCTGTTCCTCAGGTCCCGCTTCTCAAACAGAGAGCTCATGTCTTCCACTACAGCGACACATAGAAGGACATCACGTTGGCACAAACACACATAAACCCACCTCACAAACACATTCCTTGACATATCGGTGGATCTAGGCTTTAGGTTTAAAACCCCTTCGTTCTTGTTTCCCGTCCCAGTTGGAAGTAAAAGCCTGCTAATGAGGATGACGGCACATTTTGTTGAATTTATGAATACATGTAATGATTTTAGGATTTTTACCCTTGGAAGAAAAACAATAACGTTTTTTCCGATATCATGATATAAAGTACAGTTGATGAGCAACTAAAGCCCAGGTTCCAGGTAATTGTCCTTTTAGGCCTAATGATATAAATATAATAATAGGTATATTTAATTGACCAGCATACACTTATTATTCAGCCGTATGTACATTAAATACCACTAATCATTTACATTTATTTGAATTTTCCTTGCAATGCCCAGCATGTATTCTTAGTCACCACTACATTGAGTGTGTAATCACTACAGTATATTTAATCCAAATTATCATGAAACACCATCTTACTTACGTGAATGCAAGTGTATATAACAGTTCATACTTAATGGACCCAATTATACACACACGTTTCATCTTTTGATATTTTGTGAATAATTTAATACATCTACCCTGAGTTATAAAAAATACTTAATTATTAAGACATTTGTATAAAATATTACTGCAGCTACACAAAGAACAATGTGAGCATGTGGACCAAACATAATCTTTTTTTGTGTGTTTCACAGAAGCATAAGGTAATGAAGAAGGGGTAGGCTAAAACCAAGTCAAACCAAAAACAAAGTGTCGGTTACACTACCTGATTGCGATGACGATGATGGCCTCTCCTTCCACTGAACAGTTTTGCATTTGATTTGGTTTTGTCGCTCTTTTCTTAGTCTTTCAAGTCTTTGAGCTGAAAAATTAAGAAAGAAAACCTTGCATAAGTATTGTCCTTAAACATTGGACGAGCGCAGCACATTTTTGCGACCTGTATTGTGAAATGTTAAATATCATCCAAATAAGATTCTTTGCGAAAATCGTCTCCATACATTCACATCTTTTGAATAAGTCACCGTTCTTTCGAATGAAATAAGAGTTAGATGCAGTCGATGGAAACCATTAATATGAGCGCCATTATTTTTCAGCACAGGCACAGAACAATCCAAAGTCATCAATCCATTCTTTCCTAAACAAGAATTAGAACAATAGCATGGGGCATATTGCATCGAAGGGGATCAGGAAACATGGCCACCAAGGCTTTGCCCTGTTCATATCTTACCAGCCACCCCAGGTTTCTGGCGTCTGTCACGCAGGAATCCTGATAAAACAGCCGATTTTAGATGAAGGCTCGGGGAAATAACACTCAAACGCATGTTCAACTTGTTTCTTGTTTCACCCAAAACCAAAACCACAGCCATGACCAGAGACACCAGCTATCCCCCCAAAACAATCGATTGAACTGATCTGGATGGAGCCAAAAGGAGATCTTCTTCCCTTTGCTTCCCTGTGTGGCTCCATGTCACCAACCACCACACACACACACGTCGTTTCAGCCCATTCTCATACCTACTTTACTTTTCCTTCATTGAAGCCTTCGCCTTGCAGCCCATCACACACAGTGTGATTGAACGTTACTGATTGATCATCATGTACCGTTTGATTTCATGTTGATTACGGCACCCAACCAAACAAACAAACATCGGACCACACAACCGGGGGTGTTGCAAACCGACAATTAAAAACAGACTGAAGATCACCTAAGAATGGAGCATTGGAATACATATACGAGACATTATACACTTCATTAAAGTACATTTGAACGTGTGTTTTTGATTGGTATGTAGATAGCTTGATGAGATTACACCTCATATATCAATGATCTATTCAGAGATTCACCGAATTCCAGAATTAAAGTAAAACTAGCTTCAGTCAAAGAGAGCATGTGTATTTCAATGACACATTTCAAGCCTACTTTTTTGTGTACACGGCACAGTGCCGTTTAATTTAGAGAGCTTAAAGGAATAATACTGGCTAAAACAGTGACATACTATACATTTATTGTGAGGGGTAATCTTTAACACCAGTAAATGCTTGGCTCAACCATGCATGTATTGCTGCTTTTTCTCGTTGCATACATTGTGCTTTCATTTTTAAATGCAGAGGAGTAACCTTCCGTCCCCCAGACATTAACTGGATCCAGGTGCTGCCATTTAAAAATAGACCTTGAGCAGGGCCCACATCAGCATTGCAGTCACACACACGCAGGCAAGCGCGCACACGCACACAAGCAACAAACCAAGTAATCATTTCATCTTCTTCTCTGGATTTTTTTAAACGTCCTCCTTGGAGCGCCATTAAATTGCAATTCATAACATGATCTCGAGCTAGTGCGACTTCTTTCCCAAATTGAATTCACTGAACTGCAGTTAAGTATGATATATAAGCCGTCCATCAAACGGTTCCCACTCTCAGTTTAAATTTGATAACATCATGCAATGCCATGACAACCAGGGATTAAAAAAGTGCCTTGTGCTTTGATATTTTCATAGGACTTGGTTATTCAGTATAATTTAGATTGAGTACAACATATATATGTCAGTTCAATGATTGACAATGGCGTTGTAGCAATGCTTGTGATTAGGGATGAATGAAGCAGTGCTAACTTATAACCATGTTCAAAAGGAAAAACGTAATTTAAAAGTGAATCCATGACTGCAGTATTAAAATTGACTGCAGCTGCGATTTTCCATAATGAACATCAATGAAATCGGAGGAGGGCTTTACAAGATGATTGTCCTTTTTTTTGCAACAGCAAACAACCCCGTTGCAACACACTCGCCAGCACCAAACAAATTATTTTTTCTTCCATATAACCCTGTGGCCCAGATTTTGTACATCAGCCCCGAAATAAACAGACCAAAAAAAAACACAAGCAGCAAAGCATGCTCTTGCTCTCTGGCACCGCACCCTCCTCACAATCACACAAACACACACACAAATGCCGGACGGCCCACCGGGTAAGAAAAGCTGCATTCCCCACATCCATATGAAACCACAATGGGGCGTTGCCTAGCCTACCTGTGTTGGAGCGTCTGCGGATGCCAAAGTCCCAGCTTGAGGTGATGTCCATCGATTGCGAGAGGTCGCAGCCATGGTTCTCACCCAAGCTGTTGCTGCCATCGATCAGGGGACCTGAACCTGCTGACCCACAGCTGCTGCCCGGCACAAAGGCCAGCTGGCACTTCTCCAGGTCCACATCCTGGTCAATCAACACCATCTCACACATGCCCGTATCATCGCTGGTCACGTGAGACTGCCGGATGTGGGCTAAAATAATGGCTGGGTTGTCCAAGAAAGCCATCTTTGACTTAGTTAAAGTTAAAAAGCTGATTTTTAAGGCTCTTATCCTTTGACAGTTTGTTTCGTAATCCTTCTTCGTGCAATGCAAATTCTGTTGGATTGCAGTGCCCTTTTACTTTATAACGGATACGGGAAAGAGGGAGAGAAAGTCCTTTTCTTCTCCTCTTCTGGATTATAGTCTTGATTCCATGGTAGGGCGTGTCTTCTTGTCTGTTTTGGTTGAGTTAAGGGAGAACATTAAAGAATCGTGAAGAGGGTCATTAATCAGAAAATGATGAAATGGTGAACGAACAAATTAGTATTACTGATGACAATCATTACGTAACATGAAGCAAAGGTAATTTCCAGCATGGACAAATTAATTCACAAGACGGGCAGATAGAGCCTGAAACATACAACAACATTCCAAAGAGCACGAGATTGATTATCGATCTAATTATTAACGGAAATCGTGCATCCATTTATTATAATTGTTAGGTCGATATGGAAAAATGCAGATTAGAAGCAAGTTGGACATTTGGATGAAACATGAAACAAGACAAAACCTGTTTTCGCAGTCCTGTGTATACTGTAAACAAAGCCGAATACAATTTAAAGCTGAACTTGGTTCTGCAACCAAAAGACACAAAAAATTATGTTTTCTGTAAATCGCTGTGAAATAAGGGTAGAGTTTACTCAATATAGCCTGTTAGAACAATTCAGGCTGAATAACTCAAACCTCTTTTGGAATTGTCAACTTAAATGATGTTGTCTTTGAGGGATGCCCTTCTAGTGTAGTATTTGGAAGGTAGCCGTAGCTGAATTATCTTGAGCGTTACACTTTGCCCTGCTGTTTTGTAAATGTTGTCACCATTGATGAGAAATCATCGATTGATCCATTTTCGATTTCATTCAACCTACGGAGTCATAGGGCTAGTTTTAGCGAAGCTAGCTGCAACTGGAGCATGAAACCGATTACATGCAATAACGCTGAGTTTTGATCATGTAAACAAGTAAGTACCTTTGATAATTGATGCATGTTATTGATGCATATCCGTTGTCTATCTGGTCTACAACGTTAGGCCAAAATCAGCAAGTAACTTACTAATGTTGTGGTTGTTTAAGGTGTGAATAATGTCTTAAACATACCATTATCCATGAGTTCGATTAAAGAGATATCCCGCGCACCACCCGTGCATTTTCCTAGCCGTCTCCGTGACGGGTTGCATTCTCACAAGGAGAAGAACGTAAACATAACTAGTGAAAAACGACAGTAAACACTGCTCGAACACCATTGCCATAAGCCATTAAGCCACAGAGGTTGTATTTCCGGTCTCGACTGATGCAGTTCCTGTTAGAAGCAGGCACTTCCCATGCTGCGTTCATGGCACACAGGAATTTGTAAAGCTACATTAATGTGCAGGAAATATATTAATAAGACCCCCCCTAAAAAAATGCGATCACTATATAAATATTCTATTGCAGATATTTTTTCCTTGAATAATGTATATTATAGAAACTTCTTCCAGAATTAAACGTGCCCGACCCCGTCCACTAATATGTCCATTCATTGAAATTAAAAAAAATGATAAATCTATAACTGTAGCCACTAGAGGCTGCTATTGAGAAATGTTTTCAGACTGCAGGTTTAGAATGGGAGTTAAATTTAGAAATCAAATTCTGAAGCTGGAAAACAGTCAAATAAACTTTTCAGAAGTTGGAATACATATTACTTCTGAATTTAAATAGTAATTAATAATGCTAATTCACAAATAGTATTTCACAAAAAACAATTCATGAGTAGCTTTCGATCAAAATAGATTTCCCCTGTCCACTTATTGATTGCAAAGACAAACAATATTCCTGACTCCAGACATTTAGAAGAGGAAGGTTTAGCAGGTAGATAAAGGGTGGCTAGAGGGTGCAGGCAAATTCTGCACCCTCTATCCTGCCAGGCCTTTGCCTGAACCAACAGCAACAGCAACAAGTAGAAGCCAGATGTTCACTAAATTCCGACGAAGCATGGTTTGGAATACAAATCCTACATTTACATTCAAAGAATATGATGCATGTTTTCTCCCACAAAGAGATGTGTCTTTAAGAAGCTCATCATCAGAAGGCTGCAGAACAGAAAGGTGGGTGCAACATTAATGTCCTCTGAAACCTCAGCATGTGGTATTTTGATTAATTCATATATAATCTGCAGAACATGACTCATGTTATGCATTCGATAAAAAGGTCTGTATTATTATTATTTTTTATCACTGTCCCTCGTTATTGTATGTTGTTTTTTGTTATGGTCTTATTTACATTACAGTTATTAAATCAACTAAAATTGCACATTAAAAAAAGCTCTATCATAAATGCTTTATAATGTTATTGATCTGTAATATAAGTCAGTCATTCATGCATTTTAAAGAATTGCATTGTCGTTTTGCGTGGCAGTTACAGCATTTTCAATTAAGAGCTTCATATTACAGAGTTGTATTGCCAAAGTCTTTGCTGCAAACAAGAAATATTGAACAAGAAAAAACATAATTTAAATACATGTTAAAAAACCTTCTATGACAACATACAAGCCTGCCAGTTTACGCCCTGTATGTCTACGATTAAAGCGTCATGAAATATTTATGCACCATGCATTATTTAATTCAACTTTAATGGTTTTGTTCTTTAATCACATAACTAACTGCACGTATAGGGGGCAGTAGGAATACGTTCCAGTCCGGGGTCTTCATCGCAAATGGTGTCCCCTTAAAACGCCAGCTGAACAAGGCTACAGGCCTGAAAATCGGGGGAAATGCACTGGTTCTCGCTGTTCCTGTTTTAAATAACAACGACAAAATCGAAGGGACTAAATTTCCATAAAGCAACTCGTTAAAATAACCACGGAGACGGGTAAGAACGCCTTTAGCTCGTCGCTAGGTGCATGTAGCAGCTAGGTGCTAGCTGGTATGGTAGGCTGCCTCCGCCGCTCGTAGGGTCCTGCCACTATCCTGCAGCACCCTCAGAGCACACCGCGGCCTGCGCTGGGAATGAAAAGCTGCCTTTGTATTAAACGGCGGAACACTGCCTCGCGAGTAAGATATTTTATTGAGTGATAAACTGATTTATTTGGGAATTCAAATGTTTATTATGTTCGTATACAGGGATGGCGATTGTTGACATGCCTTTGAAAACATTGATATTGACCAACATTGGTAAACCTGACGAGACGGCTTCCGTCGGAGCGCCTTGTTGTGGTGGTGAATAAAGAAGATAGTAAATGCTAAACCACATAACCGTCGGTTAGACAACACCCGCTGAAGAACGATATACGATCAGTTCTTCATACAGCATAGTGTGTTTGATAACGCCTTTGGTGTTTCGATGAGGATTTTGTTAATAGATCGTTATGCTTCGCCATTCACTGGTATGTAACGTTATTGCATTTCGCTGTAAATGATACAGTTGTATGTTGTCAACGAACTAATTCAACCTGAATTTAATTTGAAATGAAGCGAGCGTGTTTTATTGCACTGACGTAGGCGGCTGCTTGCTTATAGGTAACATGATTCACAAAAGACGGAATGTGCTGCACTCTCTAACCCCGTTACTCACTTTTAGCTATCATCCCCTTACATAGAGACTTGCCAATTTAAGTTCGTATTTAGCTTTTAAAGGCTCCTCACCACATTGGAGTTCCCAGCACAGATACTAATTTGCGTAGAGCACAGGCAGTTGTGCTAAGCCACAGCTTTCCATTGGTGTTATTGTCTCTTGCCAGTCTGTCTGAATTCTAATCTTGTTAATCTGTGTTCTTGTCAGAACTGTTGTAAGATGCCTGAAGTTCGGGAACTCTCTGATGCCTTGCCAGAGATGCCCATGGACCCCATCACTGGGGTTGGTGTAGTGGCATCCCGGAACAGGGCTCCCACCGGCTATGATGTGGTGAGTGTGGTACATGTCAAGCAGCACCATCTCAAGATTAATATCCTGTATAAATGATGATGCTGTCACCTTAACGTGTTGAATAATATCCATGCTCACAAACATACCTGGTCTGCCTTGCTGACCAAAAGATACCATAGATACCATTAGATTTTGATCATATATTTAAAACATCTATATTGATACCTGGTTCCGCCATCTGGCAATGTGAAACTTGACGACACCCATACGAATCTCCTTCTAGACGTCTATTGAATAGCATTTGAACATGATGTGACTTATGACCAGACTAATCTTGCCCATAGGTTTCCACTACGACAGATGGGCTGGATGCAGACCTTTGGAAAGATGGTCTGTTTAAGTCCAAGGTGACGCGCTACCTTTGCTTCACCAGAGTTTTCTCCAAAGAAAATGTAAGTTTCGCAACATCTCTATCACGTATGATATTAATGTTATTTCATATGATAGCATGTGATAACATATGATAATTGTCAACCGCATTTCGCATGAACCTTAAAGGTCATATCTATGCTACCTAATATGCTACAATGTTTTATAATAAGGTGAGGGATAAAGACAAATTGCACCAGAATCTAAAAGAACGTGGCCTTGTACATAATGTGAAAACGTTATTAAATTTGATGCAAATATCCAAACATTATTGACCTTCAACAATCATTGGCCGATCGACCGGAACAGCCTTAAAATGTTAGTGGGGGGAAAGGCAGTGTTTTTTTTCAGTTTTTTTTTTAAGATAGTATTGTCTCCTTATATGGTCAGATACCGGCATGCGTCTATATTTCTACCTTACCCAAAATGTCAAGATACGTGTTGGTTCTCCTTTGATTGAACAGCAGCATTTGAGCGACTAGGTGCATCGCATTAGGTTATCATCTACTTTCTGGTTGCAACCTTTGTTGAAGCAATGTGTGCGCTCAGTTTTTCCTGTCGTTGAAGACATTTGGCCAAAATCTCTTGTTATAAAGAATAAGTGCCAGAATAAACAGCACTCCATTCTACAGAGGATTGCCTGCACTCATCTCCGCTCCAATCTCTCAGGCCTCAAACACATAAAACATTAGGCATTAAAGACTTGGGGTTTCTTGAGTAAGAATAGGTTGTAGTTATTCAAACAACCAGTGCTTTATTTAGCTTTGCATTGCCGCTCTTGCATTGCAAACAAGCAAGCGACTGTCTCCCAACAACGGCCCCCTACTGCTGAGCATTCTTCTACAGTGGAGTGAAGTGGAGCTGGGAGGTTCAGATGACAGTTTGAGGATCCAATGGAGTGACGAGATTTAGTCACAAGCTCTTTTTAATACTTTTCATTGGTTAAATATTGGTTAATGCACACACAGACATGACAAATGGCATTGATTTAAAATAAAATTAAAAGACGACTTATGGAGATCCAAGGTTTCTATCTGACGGCAACAATATTATAAAAAGTATTATAACAACACCAAATATCACATGATTAGAAAAGGCCATTATTGCTAGCTAATGTTAAAACGTTCTTTATCTAAGTCCTATAATGCGCAAGTACCCAACAACAAAAAGTCAAAGTAATGGTGACTTTTTCTCCATTCTTAACGTAGACTTCTTGTGAACGGCAGAAAGGCATTGTGCCATGTTTACTGTACAAGGTCTCATGGAGTGTGGTTTCTTCCTTGGTGTTGCACCTGTCTGCAGAGCCATCTGGGTAACGTGCTCGTGGACATGAAGCTGATTGACATCAAAGACACTCTACCCGTCGGCTTCATCCCTATCCAGGAAACGGTAGACACGCGTGAGTAAATCTAATCCGGTCCCGCCCATACAGACATCAGATTATGTTTATACCACAGACCGCCTAAAAGACTGTTTTGTAATGTTGAATTAACCTACTCCTGGTTGTTATAAATCATGTAGTAAATTTAGAAACAAGGTCGTTTCTGGTAAGTAACGCCAGGTTACATTACACACTGAAAACATTCCCAAGAGCCAAATGATCACATGCCCATGTTTACGCTATCAATTACAGGCGTGCCACTCCCTTAGTCCCACTAATATCTAATCTGATTCTATATAGGATCGACATTCAGTTTACCATTTACGTCCGCTAATAAACTGTAATGTACATTTTCACAACAAACAATGACAAAACTGCAGTTATTTTTTGTTTGTGTTTATGTAGTTGTGTTCATTTCATTTTCTGAATCTCTCTAATCGTTTTCTGTTCCACAGAGGAGCAGGCCTTCCGGAAGAGGCGACTCTGCATCAAGTTCATCCCCCGGGACTCGACAGAGGCAGCCATCTGTGATATTCGTATCCTGGGGCGATCCAGGCAGGCCCCTCCACAGTACACCTTCATAGGGTAAGCTCCAGACGCAATAGCCCCAGCTCTCTCTAAGCAGGTTTTGAGTTATTGATGTTCTGTCAGAAACTAGTTTCATTGGTGCTGTGTGTTGCCAAAAGTTGTTTTGGATTTCAGTTCGAAATGAACTGTTTGTTTACAAAATACAGAAAAAGATTGATGTACTGGTTCACTATGACAGTTTTCTCACTTGCGCATTTAAATGTCGAAGTATATATTGCATATTGATGGTCCGCAAAATGTGTGAAATCTTCCGAAACACACTGTATCTACTGAAACATTGATGACTCCCACCAGACAGTTACATCTGGGTCCATCATTATCCTTGCTCTCAGATGCTTAAGGTGTTAAATATTGATTCTAATAAATATTTGAACACTCTTAGATGTTCAGATAGGTTCACCTCTCCCTTTTTAATTCAGCTGGCAGCTGTGTATCCACTGAACATCCTTCAAGCTCCACAAGTCCCAAAGTGGACTGAGTTTACTACATTTTCCGAGGGAAGAGTGGTTCTTTTAAGAAGTGGCTTTTGGTCGCTCATTTACGAGCCTCTTGTGGTGTTGTATTTTTTCAACAGAGAATTGAACAACATGGGAATCTGGTACCGCATGGGGAACGTCCCTCGGACCCTCGACTCTTCCCAGACCCCGCTGGCCAACAACAGCCAGAACACCACCAACACCACCACAGCCTCCACAGCCTCCACCCCTGCTGCTCCAATGCTCAAGTAGGATTGGCTACCAGTGATGGGCTTTATTGATATATACAAGGGTCTGCCTCCATGTGTGCTCCTCTTAATATGTTCCATCACTTGTTTCTTCTTTCAATTCCAAAGAGGGTTTGGGGGGGGGGGGGGGATTATACGATGTGGTCTGTGAAGCCCTTTTTGAGACTGTTACTTTGAATTAAGGTCATTTACTTTAGATGAACATGCTGGAGATGATAGTTTTTTACTGGGTCGATTGTATGAAGAGTGAATAGCAAAAACAACAACATCGCAGGGACACGCGTTACTGTTTGAGAGAGAAAGAGGGAGGGAGGGAGGCTAACTAACTAACATCTACTTGGTGTAGTTGGAGAGAGAGCAGGTGGAAGGCCTTTCTCTCCCCACTTGGCCAGTTAAACGCGTGTGTGTGTGTGCGCGTGTGTGTGTGTGTGTTCTGTCCCCCGGAGCGCCTGAGGTCACATGGTGGATCGGGTGAACAACACACCCAGGGATATTTTTTGGCAAAGTGATCCATGAAACTGAGACTCAGAGTCACCTCAGGGGCTCTGCAGTGACTGCTGCGGTCTAGCGGAGCAAAGCTCTAGTGTTAAGTGAGTTGTTTGGATGACAACCATAAATGAGAATGTAACGGAGCATGGTTCACTTCCTTGTGATCTCAATGGCTATATCTTTCATAATAGCAGAGGAAAAAGTATTAAGAAATCTGCACCTTTCTAGGATTTGATGACAATTCTCAGAGTAAAACATTAAGTGCTGGATAGTTGCACAACCTTTTGCTACTAGCTTATAAGTCATATCTCGACATCTTGTGTGGACTGTTTCTTGCTGCATGTGTGACCCTTGGGGATAAGAAAGGGGAAGTTTATCATTTAGCTACTTCCTTTTTACCTATTTAAGTCTAATCAGAATTTCCTTTTTGGGCCCTAGTCGATACAGCTGTGCAACTCTTTACAACTATAGCGGCTTCTACTTCCTGGATAAACCATGAGAACATTCATCAATTTATCAAGTCATCAGTTGAACCTTTTATAGGCTTCAAGATACAAGACCCTTTCCCAACAGATGATGTATGATCCAAAAGCGTTGTATAACTTATGCATTTTCTTCTCCTAATATAGGCATATATCCATGACACTCCCAGCCAGCTTCCGAGGGAAAAACACCACACGGCCCGACTATGAGCACCAGAACTCTAACCTTTATGCCATCTCTGGTCAGTCGCGGTCTCCATTGAAACCTTTAACCAGTGCCATCGATGATCACTGATGTTTTACTAAAGTTGCCCCCGTCTCTTCCCTGTGTTCTCAGCAATGGATGGCGTTCCTTTCGTGATCTCTGAGAAGTTTGCCTGCACCTCATCAGATGTAAGGTTTTGGGCTTTTCTCATATCCACGTATTATTATTTTGATTGTGAAGTTGAAAAGCAGAGAAGAAGTTAAACCTGAACTTTAAACCTGAATGGATTGAAATGAGATTAGTTATTCTCTGCCAAACTGAATATACTCCTATCCTCAGCTGCAGCAGGTAGATCTGATGGGCATTACAATCAAATCTCTGGCTGAGATTGAGAAAGAAGTGAGTACATTTACTACATTACCCACAATGCAATGGCACTAGGCCATTCCCAAGCCTTTTTGTTTTTTAATTTATGGTATTTTTCTGGTCAATGCAACAGTACTGTAATATTTATAGGTAAATACATGTCGGTAACATGGTATGGTATGGCTCCTTTTGAGAATTGGGTTACGGTAAGCTTCCAAAATACTGTATTTCGTGTCGGCCAAGAGAAGCGAACGATTATGAGATGTTGAAGTAGGCCTCAAGTCGAGAACGGTTGGGAACACCTTGGCTGGGCCACACAGACGTCCTCCTCTGAGACACATCAGTTCTATGTAGTTGATTTAATCAGATAACAATACATAGACTCATGATTGATTGTGCTGTGTTGAGTGGGCTATTGCACTTCTCAATGTTCTACGAGATCTTGTGATGCCTTCGTCTGTCCACTAGAGGCTCTCATTGAGCGTAATTCTGTTCAGCACTCTGCCCACACTGCTACACTTTCCCAATATTAACTTAATATTGGAAAATATGAGCGTGAACAAAATAAGGTTCAACGTCTAAAATCATCTCCACACTGCCCATAAATTAAAATAAAATAAATAGATTGTTGTTTTTATGGGTTTATATCATACCGTGTTGATAATCTCATCTACACAGTAGTGTCTTCAGCATGTTCAAAGCGCTGTGGTGATGGCAGTGCGATGTCCATATTAAGTGAAGCATTTTTAACATATAATCCACAATTCAGTTGGTTATGTTGTGTTGCCATGGCACCATTGTGCCTGCAGTGTGATTACGTAACAGTGTCATTGCCCATAATCCACCGTTGTGTTGAGGATTGGCGATGTGCTGGTCCTAACCTTGTGTAACCCTGTGTGATGGGTGTTGTGTTCAGTACGACTACAGCTTCCGCACGGAGCACAGTGCGGCCGCTCGCCTCCCACCCAGCCCCACTCGGACCCCACTGAGCTCTGAGGCCTGAAGACCCCCCCCCCCCCACACACACACACACGCACACACGCACACACACTACAATATCACCCTCGGACTTGGCTCCTGACTAGGCGTGGTGGAGGGGGTCGACGCTGTACAGTGGAAGAACAACATGGAGAGTTGCTATCGTGAGAAGAGGAGAAGCAGCCGTTACATCTTTGTGTGTTTAATTTGTATGTCTTGAGATGTGATATCGTAGGTCCCACTGCCACTATCCGTACCATTGAGAACTTGACTTTGGGCTTCTTAACGGACGGGCTCATGTGTTTGGCTGCTCCAGGAACTGTCCAGGACTTTTAAAATGTCATTTTCTTTGTTGTTTTTTTATTTGTTATGGTTTTATGTCTGACTTTGAAGGAACGCCTTCTTGCCTTCGGCCCTTCAACAAGGTGGAATGTTGTGAACGATGCTCTTTTATTTTTATTTTTTTCTCAACTCACAACGTTCCTACTGGTTTGTCCGCAGTCTACTCCCAGTACTCCCAAGACCCCAGTGGACAGGTCCTGTCTTTGTGGGTGAAAAACAAACAGAACAATCTTGTCGTTTTATTTTTGTTTTTTAACTGGTGTGTGTGTGTGTGTGTGTGTGTGTGTGTGTGTGTGTGTGTGTGTGTGTGTGTGTGTGTGTGTGTGTGTGTGTGTGTGTGTGTGTGTGTGTGTGTGTGTGTGTGTGTGTGTGTGTGTGTGTGTCACACCTGTCACCTGTGAATATCCTGTCCCTCTATGTGGTTTAAGATGGCTCTTTGGATCAGAGACCAGAACCACAAGTACTGTAAAAGTTAGCCTTTCATGTTCTGATTGTTGGACTACAAATACCACTATCTCTCCTCAAGTATATACTAATGTTATTTCTGGCATTTTAACTGTTATCACTGCACTTTGTGCTTAGCTAAATGTATTATTTTTTACTCAAATGCTGTTACATAGTATTTAAGAAGTCTTGTATTGTTTTGTTTTCATATTAGCAAAGTTTCTTTTTCATCCTGAACTGCTCAAGAAGTTACTTAGTATCACTTTTAAACTGAGCCCTACTTTCAACAAATAAAACTCATGTCTTTTAAGTATTTGCTGTAAATACCACAGTTGGCATGAGTTGTGTCATAAAGGTTTCAAATGCTAAAAGGTTTTAGGGTTAACCTCATATTTTAGGAGAAAATGCAGCTAACCATTTCTTCTGATCTAATACTTTTTTAAAGTTATAATCCACTGATGTTCTGATCTTCACAAAGCTTTTGAATAGATAGTTTAATATCTTTCGATTATTCTCCCCCTTTCTTGCAGATGTGTTATTTTAGTATGAAAGGAATCGAATCAATCACCTCAATCTTATGCAGAAAGGGATCACGATCAAGGCTAACTACCAACTACAGCCACATTGTCTCGTTAGGTTTTTTCAAACTTTTGTTTTTACCTTTTTTAACTGAATTGTTTAACCACTTTCCTCAACTATTTTCTCAGGCCTCTCAGTATTGTGAACATTTGGTCCCACATAAGCAACCCATGATTGAACAAAATAAACAGTGTAATCAAACGTATGTTTGTTTCTACTGTTTGACTGCGTAGCTATCAAGTCATTGAAGCACTTGAGTTACACGCAAGATGGTTTGGGATCTCCTGCATATGTGTTTAGTTTCCAAACGTTGGTTGTCAAATTCGGCAAGTCATCGTGGTGAAAAGTTGTTCACTCATGTTAATACTGTATATCCGAATTAACAACCATTAACACATCAGCTCCTCATTAGTCTCTTATTCTTGAATGCGATTCCAGAATATATCCGTCCTTTTTATAGATCTGTGGTGTGTGTGTTTTTTTTTTTTTTTTCAAAGCATACAGATAATGCAATGAGTTTATTATATTGATTTCATGTAAAAAGAACATAACATTGAATAAATGTAGCACTAAGTGTAATTGCTTGCAAGGCTCACTTGTCTCTGTTGTCATCCACATGAGGTTAAGGCTGTGTTAACGCCAGGGCTTAATATGAGACACATGGGCCAATCTGTGTGGCCCATCACTGCTTTGGAGCCTGTGTCGTGCATACAACAGTCAGTAAACATCAGAAAACGTGGTGTTGTGTTCAAAGTTATTGTGACTTTGTGTGTGGCAGGGGGTCATCCCACTTAACAAACTCTGAACCAATTTACAGATTGGTTATTATGGCCATTACAATCATGCGAAAATTTGCCATCCAGCAGCTTCCCTTAAATCAGGGGTCCACAAATGATTTGGGGGGTGGTAGTGGTTCAGGGTGTAAGAGGTTGCTGGTTCAATCCCCGCTTCCTCCGGGCTAATTGTCGAGATGTCCCTGAGCAAGACATCCAACCCTAACTGCTCCTGACGAGCTGGCTGTTTCCCCGCAAGGTGGACTGCAACGCTCTGTGTGAATGTGTGTACGAATGGGTGAATGTAGGCGCTGATTTTAAAGCGCTTTGAGAGGACCCAGGTTAGTTAACGCTTTATTAAGGCAGCAGTTCATTTACTATCTGATGGGTGATGGAACAACAGTGGAAACTACGCCATTTGGATCTTTGGACCGCTCCTCCGTGGACCACACACTACTCTTTAAGACAAAGAAACAACCATGCAACAACCAGTTCCTCATGCAACTTTGTGTCTGTTTCTGTTATGCTTCTTCCAGTAAACAAGTCCAAATCATATTTTTTAGGTTTGCAAGTCTGATGTATTTCATTTCTCATCTTCAGGGTTCAATCGTGCAACTTGCAAAGGTGCAATGTTTTTGATTAACACATTTGAAAATTGTAATGTGCATGGTTTGAACTTTGAAAATGCAGGACATCAACCTGAAAACAGATCCGGACCGGCATGGTCAGCTTTACCAATGAAACAGCAGTTTGTATTGCACACAGAAACTAGGCTATCTGGTTCAACCCTGGACTCATGTAACAACCAGTATCTCACTGAGAAAGTTATTTAAGACATTTGAGAATCTGTGAAATCAACATATTTATCAATCTGAGATAGAATGTAGAATTGGCTATTTCTCAGAGATTTACTTTGACTTAATTTATTTTGATCAGGTGTAATAAAGTCGAACTCTGGGCGGGCCTAGATCCAGTTTACTGAAAATACCTGGAACCTGTCCATTTTACTTCTGATAAGGAGGTAAATTACTAAATAGTAGGTTATATTAGCCATTATATATATTTTATTTATTCAACACTTTATATTCTCTATGTTCTTTCAGTTCTTTTTTTAATGAATACTTTCAACTGTTTCCAAATCACTGATTATTTGTACTTTAGCAAACAGCTGTTTGTTGTGGAACAGTTGCCTGGTGCCACCATAAAAAAACTCTTTTAAGACGGCATCATGTTTGTTTTTCCATATGCCTTAGATGTCCCACATCTTACAAACGTTCCCGTTTTCAGCATGTGCTGCCAGAGAACAGGCCTCTTCAAACTCGACTAATTGATTGTAATCCACGTGTGCAACAAAACACGTTAAAAAAGTTAACGGTCTTTTTGTGGTCGAGCCGAGGAAAGTCTAAAAGCCCATTCAAGATAAAAGGCCCGCCTTTGCTTTGCTACTGTTTCCAAGAGGTTGCCGTGGACAAATGTGTGGCTTCTTGTGGTGTATGGTGGATTTACACATTGTCGAGTCTGTTGAATAACAGGCTTTGGGGGAAAAAAAGTATTCAAACTCTGAATCACACTTTGAAGTACTGTGGATTAGGTCTAAGCAACACTTTTCCTGTGGTCCATATTCCTAACGCTTGTGGACGATGCAGTATCTTACAAGGCCGGTATCCAATCATGTAGGCTACATTAGAATGATACACTATGAATGTTGAAAATGTTAAACGCATGGAACTTAAGCACTTAACCTGCAAGCACTAGAAGGCCTACACGTCATTTCTATTCTGTCATCTCATTCTATTCATTGTCATAGGAATGGGACATTTAGATGCAGATGACACTCAACTTTACACTAATTTCAGTGACAGACATCCAGGCACACATTTCTGTCCCGTCTCAAGGACATTTGCGGGGAGATTCCTGCAGAAGATAGGCTTGAAGTGCACAATCTTTCCTGCACTTTCCTGGTTTACTAGGCAATCTAGATCTTCACTCTATCGCTGTCTCGCATCTCTGTGACGGGCAAGAACAGTTGTCCTTCATTGCGATCGTTACTACAATGGCTCAATCCCTTATTATAGGTCACGCCTCGACATGATGCAGACCTATTTACCAACCTCGTGTTCACATACTATCATGTCAATCGAATTGCTTAAGCATCATCGCTTCAACTTTGATCAACATCGATCTTTTTGAAATTTTGAACGCTTAAAAATGTGTGTTCATGAACAAATTGACATTTTGTAATTAATTAAATATGTTTCACAAAACCAACAAGCATGCAATAGTTTGCCCCTGAACAATTTGCTTATTTATTTAATTTTAAACCCATTTGTGAGACTTTCTCTCGCGCGGGGAGGCGGGACCCTTCGCTTCCAATTAACAGGCGGGCCCTGTGACGTAGGACCGGGCTGTGGGAGTGAAGAGCCGAGCGCTCGGCGTCTTCTCATTCGATCACAGCTCAACTGATCCTTCTGATGGAGTACCATCCAGATATGGGACACACGTTTTAGTGTTACCGAACCTTTTCACTTGGTTTTTCGATTCCATTTTTTTTCCCGGCAACATAACCTCGGATAGAATTAAGAACACATTTGTATGGAGAAAAAAAAATAGGAACCAATTTTTGTGAAATATAGGTTCTGCTATTTACAAACAGGCGTGTTGTTGAGCAGCCTTCAGCGAGGTCTGTATTTCTGGGGGGTTCGATTTATATAAATTGCTGACTTTTTGTCCAGTTGGATCCATGTTATAGTCAGGGGATCCAGTGTGTGGTTTAATCCGAGTTACCGTCCGCTCTCATGGATACTGCCGTAGGACTTCCAGAGACGCGCTCCTCGGCTGCAGAGGATGCTGCTGGCCCGCTGATGAGCGACCCTTTAAGAACCGGAGCCCTGGCTGTGAACGTGAAGATCGGTGAGTTAATAGGCCTATTAAACCTGCATGAGCCTCTGCTATTTTTAATCTATTAATTGGGAATTATTCTCACTCTCAGGGGTTAAAATGAAAACTTATGTAATTAGTTCATTCAAACTACTTTGAATGGATGTAAGGCCTCAAGAGAAATATTAATAAAAAAATAATAATAAAAAATATTAAAACTATTAGCCTACTATGAGCATCTTCATCATCCTTATTATTATTATTATTAGGCTATTATTATTATGATTATTAATTATAATTGTTATTAGGCCTATTATTTCACTATTATTATGATTATATTATCTATTTATTTTATCGTCAGTAGTAAGTATATCGTGATTTCCTTCCTCCTCCAGAGCACCAGAGCCCTGCCCCGGCCCGGTGCGCGGGCTGCCATCGGAGCATCTCGGAGCGCTTCCTCATGCGCGTGGACGGCGCGTCGTGGCACGAGCAGTGCCTACAGTGCGCCGTGTGCCGCCGGCCGCTCAACAACACGTGCTACTTCAAAGACACGAAGCTCTACTGCAAGGTGGACTACCAACAGTAAGGTCCACACACACACCTTTTCCCCCACTCCCTTTATGCTTATTTAAGATGAATTTTGACTTAAATTCGGCGCCTCGTTTAGAGACGGTTTCCTTTAATTTCCTAGCATTTTTCGTGGCTTTTAGTCCTATAGTCTTTAAAAACAATCGTTTTATTGTTTTGTTTTATTATGAATTGATTGTGAATAAAAAAAGGATCAACATTAAGGGAAGCTATTAAAGATATTTAAAACGTCATGATCGGCTACACACATTTGGGAAATGAACAGTATTAATTAATGTGTGCTCTCGTGTTATATGTTTAGGAGGTCTAATTGCAATTTAAATGGATAGATGTTGACAATAAATAGATAATCAGCTTTTTCGCCTATAAGAGAACACTGTCAAAAAAGCACATCTTTATCCTTTATTCGGTTTATGCTTCGCTTTTTTGCTGTAGATTATTTCGCAGCTGCGTCTTATTCATTTGAGAGATGTCTTCCAGTGTCCGTCGCAAATCATTCAGCATAATAAATCTTCACAATTTAAAGCACGAGATTTGCACTACAATTAATCAGCAATAACTTTTTCAAGATGAGAAATTCCAACTCATACATTTGGAGGCCCATAATTTAGTCTTTCACACACACGCACGCACGGGCACGCACGGGCACACACACACACACACACACACACACACACACACACACACACACACACTCACACACACACACACACACACACACACACACACACACACACACACACACACACACACACACACACACACACACACACACACACCTCAAGTCAAATTGCACGGTCAAATTGCCATTACTTTTTGAACTATCAATGGGCTGTTTGCTCAAGCTGCCAAAGTTCACTTTATGAGGAAGAAAATCATGTGAAATGATCCAACAGTTAATGGGGACTTCGAGGGAGGTGTCTTCAGAGTAAGCAGTGATGGCTGAATGACGTGGGGGGGGGGGGGGCTTTTTTGTTGTTGTTTGGATGCCCATTGTTTTATCATCCCAGGAATATTGTTAGATAGTACAGTTTTTTAAGCAAAAAGGTCAGGACGGGGGCTCATTCAACCAATCTAATATACATTATATAACATAGAGTTTATATAATACATATATATGCTTTTGAATGGATCATAAAAGGTTGTTGATTGCTGTGCATTCCCTCTAGATTTTTCATGTTTTATTGATAAACTTTTTTTTTAACATTATCTATATTCGATTCTTTAGCTGTCTATCTTTTCTCTCGCTTTATATATTCTATTCAGTTTTATCCATACATTTTTATAATGTTTTACACATCCTATTTGATGTTGCTGTAGCAAAGCACTTTAAACTTTTCAAATTTGCGCCATAAATAATCTTTAAATAAGAGAAAAGCTAGATCATACACCATCCGACTGGCTGCAAGAGCTTGAGGTGCAGGAAAGCAGCATACTTAATAATAATAAGTACCACAATATATGTATTGCTTTGTAGTCTTTATTTCTCAAAAGCCAGATCCAGGTTCATATGCAGAATTGTTAATCAGAACTCAATGCTAACATGCAGTGTGTCCAATGCATCGCTGCACAAACACACAACACAGTTCAAACGACACATCCCTGCTTATTGACCAAGCATGCAAGAAATGAGTGGAGCTAGATGGATAGTGGGAGATAGGTGAGGAGCACATGTCAAAGCAAGAGCCCTGAGGAACTGCCAGTCAATGTCATCATTTTGAGGTCTATTTTTCTGGTTGGATGGAGAACGCTCAGGCAATACGACTGAACTTGTCGTGCTTTGTTTCTCCGAAATAGCAACTAGTACTATCTTGTTATTCAAATCCCCGCTGCATTCATCTAAAGAAGACCACTTTGTATTGGTTGCATTGGTGTATTGTAGTGGCTTACACCACGTCATGTGCACATAACTTAACTGAGGTCTGAGGAAATCTTTTTTCGTTTAGTACTTTTTATTAGAAATGTACTGCTGCGTTATGTGTTCAGTTATCAGTTTGAGTGAGAGATGTTTTTAGCATCTTCAGTACATCTTCATATATCCACCATCTCCCTTAGACAGGTGCTTCCGAACACTAGTGTCCGAATCTGTGATAAATATGGACGACACAGAAAATAGTTATCAAGAGTGATAGGTGGAGAAGGAAAGTGTTCTCCACCCAATTCTCCACCCCAGTTCGACTATTTGATTGCCGAGATTCAGTGGTGACGTCAAGAGAACCGGGGGGGGGGGGGGGGGGGGGGGGGGGGGGGCTGATACTACTCTATCCTCACAACAATTACCGGACAAGAAATTCGGGATTCATGCCATATCATTCCATAGCATTTATGTTATTTCATCATCATGATTCATTTTACGTATGTTTCTATACCTCACTTCGGATTGAACCATAACTAGATCGAAGTGCAATATGTGAAACCGACTGTGTCCACATTCAGATGTTCTACATCTGAGCCAATACAAACCCTAAGGTTGTACTTTCATTTAATGTCTACTGTATTCTTTAATTAACCTTTTTTTATAACAAATATTACAACAGATCATTTGTACAATTCAAATACTACAATTCGAATTGCACTCATTATGATAAAGCTCTCCTCCGGAATTTATTCACGTTTAATAATTTTACTATTTCAATATGCAACACACCCGGTCCTGCTTGAAATCCCAAATCTGAGGGGGGCAGCTGGATTTCCTCGCCGTCGTCACGTGTGAGTGAATGAACTGATATGAACCAAAAGAATCAAAGTATGAAAGAAATGTCTGGGGAATTGGAAATGTATATTTTCCCAGGGTAGCGCCCAACCCCCGCCAAAGTAAACAGCGGCCCTCATGCAGGGCGACGTTACCACGTGTACACTTGGACCCACGCGTACACATACAGCGAAGGACTGACTGAGTGGGGGACACACGAGGAGCCCACAGGGCGTAGCCATACCTAATCACCAGAGCTTCTACAACGAGGGATTTCGTGATGGACGCCTCTTTAGGGATATATCACAAATCATGCTTGTTCCCTACTTTTAGTTATTTAATATTCCATCTCATAACTTCATTACGTCCTCACTGTTTTTTTATTTTTCAGAGCAAATGTCTTGTATTAACGGGCTTTACGTAACAGGAAAATATTGACAATAAGAATACATAAAGCATAGAAGGCATAAAAACAAATGCATGCATACATCATACAAATAGATTCATTCATATATAGATATTTTATTATATTGTACTATTGTATTAACACTTGTACAAAACAAACAGGCAGATACACAGACATACAGACACACTAACACACATACACACACGCACGCACACACACACACACACACACACACACACACACACACACACACACACACACACACACACACACACACACACACACACACACACACACATACACACACACACACACACACATACACACACACGCAAACACAGACATACAATGCGAATTACAATGACGTGGCATAAAATAATAAATTCCCCATATTTGGTTTAACTTAACACCAGTCCCAACAGGGTTCATAAATCTTTTTTTAATTCAACAGTTCTAAAGGGAGACACACTCCCTTTACCCACACGCACACATACACATGCACACATTTAGAAGCGCACATACAAACACACACACATACACACACACACACACACACACACACACACACACACACACACACACACGCGCGCGCGCGCGCACACACACACACACACACACACACACACACACACACACACACACACACACACACACACACACACACACACACAGAAACAAATACTCATTTATACCAACAGACACACACTTTTATTCCAATATACCAGTAACGGCGTATCTTGGGGCGAGGCCCTTTGTTATTTGTCTCTGTGCTGGCAGTCGTCAAGGAAACCACACTTTGAGGCCATTGTCTCCTCCAGGTCTCTGTGGGACTTTCTACTGACTATTTTAGTTTGACCCTTTTATGAATCTCTTGAATATATAGACCGTCGTTTGGCAAGTGGAGGTGGCAGGCTTCAATAAGTTGGCTCTGGGCGGCGGGAGGTACATAAAGGAGAGAGAGGTGTCTTTCTGCGGGACATTCAGGCCCAAACTGCCCCTCACCATCTGCCTAGGAGTCATTATGTTAGCGAGCGAATGAGGGGCATTCATTGCTTTGTTTGAGTTACATAAACGTGCTCAAATCGATGAGCTACCTTCACGCTGATCACATAAAATACCATCAACAACGTCCCAAAGTCATCTCTTCTATTCATGCAGGGGTTGGTTTTACAGAAACTCAAAAAAATAAGATTGCTTAAAGTTCAATTGCATTTCCCATGGTCAACCCTTATTCGAATGATGCTCATTTCCAACAATGCAGAACACAGCTTCCACGTTTCCCTACCAAACAAAGCAAACACATCTGGACACCTTGTAGAAAAAATAAAGTGTTAAATCATCAGTCATTTCTTCGAACACAGCCTTTTTTCAAATCTGTCAATCGTTGGCTGCCTTTTTTAATTTTCTTTTTCCCCCGACCGCAAAACACACTGCATCCGCACAGCAGAGAGTCATGCCAACGCAGTGTTCTTATAGACATCGTGGCCTTTGATTCACCCTACGTGGCTGTCTTCATGTTCTCCCTCAGCAGGGCCTGGCAGCGGCATTAGTCTCTGGTAGTGTGGTCCCGCTGGGCCCCTCTCAGCCCAGCTTTTCCGCCTCTTTCAGCACCCCTCCAACGTGTGTGTGTGTGTGTGTGGGGGGGGCTGCCTGAGGCTGCTCATATGTGTATGTGTGTGTGTGTGTGTGTGTGTGTGTGTGTGTGTGTGTGTATGTGTGTGTGTGTGTGTGTGTGTGTGTGTGTGTGTGTGTGTGTGTGTGTGTGTGTGTGTGTGTGTGTGTGTGTGTGTGTGTGTGTGTGTTTGTGTGTGTGCATGTGCGTGCGTGTGTGTGTGTGTGTGTGTCTGTGTGTGTATGTGTGTGTGTGTGTGTGTGTGTGTGTGTGAGTGTTTGTGTACGTTTTAAAGTGTTTTAATCTGCGGTTCATTGTTGTGTGAGAGTTCTTCAGTGCTGCTAGCAAATTGTTAAAATGTCAGTGATGTTAGATGGTATGCTCATGGACGGAATTAGAAAGTTCAAAGAAATACGTGAATAAAAAACAAACAAATGATGTAAAAAAACGTTCATATATGTTGTATGCTCATAGACAGGAGTATCAAAGTCAAGCAACAGATAAATAACGAAACACAAAGATATATATTCTTACGCAAGCCATGCCTACTGAGAGGCAAACACGCTTCTCCTCCCAGATATGAATCCAACGATGGCTCGTGCCGCTAATGCTGTTCCCCAGGCCCAGCCAAGATCTAATACCAGTCAACCTGCCAAGAGCTGCCATGGAAACGGACCTCCTCTCCCACAAACACAGTCTCGGGTTAACACACGAGTCCCACATGTTTCTCCAAGGCATGTTATGAAATTCCCATCAATACGTCGAAAGCAACTCAACCTGCGTGTGTGTGTGCTGTGGCTCCGATGCACGCACACAGCCAGACCGAGTGCCTGACCCTGCCTCTCGACCTGACGAGTGCCCCTGCCCCTTCCCCGGGCGTCAACACCCTAATAGAGGCAGGGTTCCAGCTCCTGAACACCGTGTAGCATCGTGTGAAGTGACGTCGCAGGTCGTAATCACTCTCGGCGTGTTTCTGTCGCTAACAGAGAGATGTCGCGTTGGGTCTCTCCTGTAGAGGTTTACTGGAGGCTCTGACTCCTTGAGGACTGACTGAGCACCCAAAGAACCCCCCCCCCCCCCACACACATACACACTAACTCACACACACATACACACACAAGCACGCATGCACACACACACACACACACACACACACACACACACACACACACACACACACACACACACACACACTCACAGTCGCAAACATACACACAAACATATGCACGCACGCACGCACGCACACACACACACACACACACACACACACACACACACACACACCCACACACACACACACACACACACACACAGACACACACATACACAGACTACACACACCCAAAAGGCGCTTTATTATCCTCTCCTGGACGTCCTTCACGTTAATCTCTGTGATTACTCCTACTAATTAAAACTCAGCAAACAACCCCCCCCACCCCCCCCCCCCGCCCCCCCCCCCCCCCGCCGCCGCATGCTCACTCCACGTCGCCCACCCACCCGCCCGGGGTCATGAAGTCTCTAAAGAGGCAGAACAAATACGGCATCACAGGAGGAACACACACAAACATACGCACACACACACACACACGCACACACATACACACGGCCTGTTTTAGCCATGCTCCCCCTCCTCTAATCCTGTATCTCTTTCACTCGCTTGTTAAGACCGCGGGGGGGGGGGGTGGTGGTGGGGATGGTGGTGGTGGGGGGGGGCTGGGGTTTAGTGTAGGACCATAGGGCAAGGGGTCACAGGGGTCAAGTAGGCACCTTCTCAGAAGTGACCATATGGGAGGGGTTAAATTAAGTGTGGGTGAATGTTCATTAACCCACAGTGGGGGGGGGGCATTTTGATTGTTCAGTCCGTAGAAGCTGAAGAAGCACTGGTATGGGGGAACTTCGCTAAGTCACGGTTTATTAAATTAAAACTCAGCATTTATTTAGAGACGTATTTAAAAACAGCCAGACCGCTGTTCGGTTGGAAATAAAAGTGAATAAAATAAACAGTATAACACAGAAAACATCTTTAGAATATAACTCAGGAAACCACACAATCAGATACAAATAGTAATAATTACGTAAAATAATAATAATAATTTACATATATATAATAACGTAAAACACAATATGCTGAAGAATGCACATAAACTGCGGATGAGGAAAGAT